>NC_056730.1:767357784-767415284 GCF_019279795.1 Protopterus annectens | reverse complement strand
CTGGCATGCTTTCCTTGAATGTTTTTGTTTGCCTGTATTTTTGATGCTATTGTTTCTGCTACTGTTGCTGAATTCCTCTAGCCATAATTAACTTTCTCCTAGTTACAAAAAGGTATGCATATTTTATAATGTCATTAGGTTACTGTTGTTGCTTCTGTACTGTACTCCTCTTAGGTTCATAGTTTCATGGGTATTTACTAAGTTAATGACCACAATGGCCTTTTTAAGGCTAACCATGCATCCCAAATCCCTGACAAGTTCTTGTACCCTTGATGAGTGTAACCAGGGGCTTGGGAGATGAAACATTTACAAGCAGGGCTTGGAAGATAAACCATAAACAGGTTGCTTGTGTCCATTAGAGACATAGGTGCCAAGCCAGGGATGAATTTTCTGTTCCTCATCCAATTGTCCAAGTTACACTTGAATTGGGCTCACATGCTTCACATGGATGGGACAGCCTGTTCCAGAGACGGGGTAGTCTCTGAGATACATACCTGTTTCTCCAGTAGGTCCTATTTATATCACAAGCAAGGTTTATGTCTTTAGAATGGGTAATGCTGGTGATATTTGTTTTGTGGATATGCAGGAGGTCAATTAAAGTGGGTTCTGACAATGTCCTGTATGCCAGGCATAGATCTCCCCTCAGCAGCCTGTGGGAGACACAAGAATATAGAGAAAGAACCTTGAGGAAATCTGCATAGAGCATTTAATTATGCCCTGTGTTCTTTTAGTGAGGAACCTCTATGGATATTCCAGTTGTTGGATATGCCTGGTTGGGTACATACCAAGGGGGCATTGTACACGATGATAGGTCTGATGAATGCTGAATACAGTTGAATAATGACTTCCTTGGACCTAGATGCCATACCTTTGCTTATAAGCTGTGCAACATAGAATGATTTCCTCACTACTGTGGACACGTGATGGTTAAAGGTCAGATTACTGTCCATGTGTGACTACTAGGTCAACTCAAAGGGGTGAGTTGTCGATATGATAGATAGAAACCAGTGACGGATGACTTCCTGAAGGATACAATTATGCATTTCTTGGCATTTAGCTTCAGCCCATGACTCTGACACCAGTTGTTTGTCTGTGTCAGCCCTTCCTGGAGAACATTTGTGTCTATGTTGGATTCAATGACAGCTCCTAATTTGCAATCATCTACAAATTTAGTCAGCCAAAGGCCACTGACATTGGTCTTGACTTCAGAGAAGTAAATGCTAAAAAGAAGCAGTCCAAGGATCAATCCCTGAGGTACTCTACTTGTGACTTGCCTCTTTGTAGAGGTGGACTCCCCAATTCTATCCTGGGTCTTGTCTGTGAGCCAGATGGCTACCCACTGGGTGACATATGGTTCTGTACTTAACCTCTTGAGCTTGTCAACAATGCACAAGTGGGGTATTGTGTCAAATGCCATGGCCAGGTCAAGGTATGCAGTATGAACCATTTTACTCTCATCCCTTGCTTTGGTGACCTTCTCAATGAAGTCAGAAATCAGGTTGAGTAGGCATAACCTGTCCTTGATGAGAACAAACTGGGTTGGGTCTAGTATCTGGAGGTTTACTGTATCATTATTAATCATTTCCATGATAATTCTTCCCATGGCTTTGCATACAAAACTAGTGGGACTTATGCGTCTAGTTTCCAGGGTCTGTAGATGGCCCACCTTTGTGCAGAGGGATGACTGTTGCTGTTCTCCATTCATGAGGCACAATTCCTGTCTGGAGGTTACAGTTAAATAGCAATTCCAGATGGCCTAATAGGTCATGTTTCATGCTATTTAGAAGCCATCCTAGGATATTGTCTTGGCCCATTGACACAGTGTTCTTGGCCTTAGAGAGCATTAAGAAAATGTTCCCTAGTAATAGCAGGGGGAGTTAAATTAGATGGTATTTCCTGAGGGAAAGTTGAGGTGGGGAGTAAAACTGGAGATGAATTTGTCAGCCAGTAGGTTTGCTATATCTTCTGGCTCAGTATAGGTGGAGCCATTTAAAATGAGCTCTGAACACAATTGTGTATTGCCCTTGAGGTTGCCGACATAGCCAAAGAATGTCTTGCGGTTGTCCTTGGCCTGGGAGGACAAATTTACCTCAGATTTGGCTTTGATAGACATTATTTTTCCTCTGAGTTGTTTGTTTAGCTTGATTCATAGGTTCATAGGTGTGAATTAGGCTAATAGCCCTGGAGCCTTTACAAGCCTAGCCCATAGGACTACCCTGGCATCATGCCACTCAACCTTAGTTCCCAGTGTCTCTGTCAAGTAGAGCCACTGGAGTGATCCCCGGGGTAATTTTTCCACTCATCAAGATTCCTCTTGAAGAGCACCAGTGAGGCACTCCACTTGACATGCATGGGAAGTCTATTCCATAGCATGGGCAGTCTGTAGGCTATGAACCTGTCCCTCTAGCTTGTTCTGTTGTTTGTGGTAATGAGGTTGAGGTCTCTGGAGCATGTAGTGCATTGGAATTGGGATTTCTTTAGATGTAGCATTTCTAACAGAGCTGGGTCAGACATGGCTTTGTAAGTTAAGCAGAGATCACCTCTAAGAAGGCGAGAGACAGAGAATAGTTGGAGATTTTTGAGTCTTCCATATAGGACAGGTGTTTAAGGCCTAAGATCCTCTTTGTGAGGTATTTTTGCGGCCTCTCCAGTTGTAGGTGTCTAGTGAGGTACATGCCAAATGGGGCATTGACTCGATGATTGGCCAAATGAGGGGAAGAGTAGAGGGAGACAATGACCTCTTTCTTCCTGGATGCAAAACCCTTAGTAATGAGATGTGCCACATAGAGGACTTTCTGACCACAGTGGCAATGTGGTGGTCAAAAGAGAGGTTGCTGTCAACCTGTGTTCCCAGATCTCTTATAACACCTTCTGTGTTCAGTGGACTACCATTGATGTAGTAATTCATGGCTACTGGGTTTTCCCAAAGGGATGATGACACATTTTTGGCATTGAGCCTAAGGCCATGGTTCTGACACCAGTCATTGGTCTCAGTGAGGCCTTTCTGTAGGATGTCAACATCACTTGGGGGAGTTAACTATGGGTCCCAACTTGCAATCGTCTGTGAACTTTGTCAGCCACAGTCCCTTTGCATTGGCCTGGACTTCAGAGAAGTAGATACTAATGAGGAGAGGACCCAGGACCGAACCCTGTGGGACTCCACTCGTGACTGGTCAACAGTCTGACTTGGAGTCAGCTACTTTCACACTGACAGTGCTTTTATCCTGATGAGTGCTGCACCTCCTAATTTTTGCTTTGATTTTCTTCCTTTTCTTATACAGCCTATTGATTTTGTGATTCCAGCAGGGTGGCTTATTTTTGAGTTAGTTCTGTACTTCTTCCTGGTAGGTACAGCTGCCTCTATGCAGCTATTAGCATGCTTGTATAGGGTTTCTGTGAACAGTTTTGCACAGGCAGCAGTGTTCCCAGGGTTTATGGAGCTTGAAACTTTGCCAGGTTAGCCTTAAAGTAGTTCCTGAGAATTCTAGGGTTAGCTGAGGATCCAGGTTTTATTTGTACTTCAAAGGAGACCATTTTTTGGTCTGTCATTATCATGGAAGACATTACACTAGGAGGTGTGCAGCACTCTCCCGTATTAGTGAGGACCAGATCCAGTATGGCTGCACTCCTGGTTGGTGTACTGACACTCTGGTTCAGGGAGTTTGTGTTTACAAAGTCCAGGAATCTCTGTACCTATACATTTGGTGTTGTATATGATTCCCACTGAATAGTGGGGTAATTATTTTCAGCCATGAATATGATATTGGGTCGTATGGTAAGTGTTTCCAATAAGTTTAAATAAATGTATGGGTTTCTTGGTTCATAGACGGGGACCTATATTCTGCAAGGAAGTGCTATTGGATTTTGCCTACAGTGATTTGAACATGGAGTAGCGCAACTGTATTGTCCTGTTTGGCCAGCCATGAGGTATATTTATTTTTGATGTAAATCAAGGCACCTTCACCTTCAGTCCCTGTCTGTGTAGTACTTGGTCTAAATGTGTTGAAAGCATTATAAGCTTGCACTCTCTGTGTGCTTTCTGTGACTTTAAACTGTGTCTCAGTGACCACACAGACATTAGCATTCTCAACGGTAAAGAGAGCTTCTAGGGTGTTTTTTGTTTCGACTCCTAAAGGTTTTTCGATTTGTTCTGCTAGCCATGGGACTTTCACTATGCTTGAATTACTCTTGATGAATATCTCTACCCATACCTATTTCCACTGTTCATGAATTATTGTATTTAGTTACTGTTGCTGAATTTGTTGCTGCTGTTGCTCAATTTTCTCTGCTACTCATATAACTTTCACTGTGCTTTAATAATTATAGTTGTTTGTATTCCCATGCTGTATTTCTTCAAGCGTCTTGCCAGCTGACTCACTGGTAGTGTATTCAACTGTAACTTCAATTCAACTGACTATTTACTTGAATTTCTTGCAGCTTTTGCTTATTATTGCTCAGTTATTGAAGATGTTCAAAACACAGATCACTGTTACAGTAGCCTAAGCTATATGGTCTTAACCCCTACAACCAGCCAACCTAACAAAACTTTGGGCACTTTCAATGCACTCCAACTGTCAGGGGCTCATGTAGAACTCCTATAAAAGTCAGTTGGAGGATGAAAATCTTAGAATTCTTTTGTCGCTAAAGAGAACACACTTTTGGTGGGCCACTTGAAACTGGCTAGCAATCTACAAGGCTAAGCAGATAAGTCCCCTCTTTAGAAAAATCTTCCAGTATTTTATAATTTTATAAGAAAAAATTGTGTTTTTTTTTTATGTCAGAAATTGTGTGTTAACTAGGAAAGTTTTGTCATTGGAATGACAGGGCACTTGTAAGAGAGGGCTTAGGTAAGTGCTTGTGTTAACTTTGTGTGAGAAAAAGTTTCATTTCTGACTAAAAACTTATTAGACCTCCATTAGTAAATATGCAATCCTACAACGGAAAAAGTTTATTCTGACAAAACTGTGGCAGAAGGGGAAAGTACTAAAAGTTGGACAACGTAGACTGTTTGTGGAAAATGAATACTCACTGTACACCAGGCAGAAGATAAGTACTTTTATTTCAGCAATCAGGGAATGATGAGAAACAGGTGTGAGATTCAATCTGCTGTACCCATTTTTTTCTGGAGGGTCAAAGTCATTTTTGATGTAGATCATCCTAAGAAGGACATACAAATGTTTGTCCCACAAAAAGTGAGCTATCAAACAGAAGAGGATTCTGCTTTTTATTCTTCTGGTAATAAAGCTCATACAGAGACTATGCCAGTGAATTATTTCCAATGTTCCAAAGAAAAGTGCTTGAGAGACAGAAAAACACACATAAATTGACTAGACTAATCATGAGTGCATTGGAAATGAATCAGAGACTGGATTTGGGAGATGGACATCAACAGGAAGAAATCCACCAACTCAGAAATTAATACATTTGGAATTGCAAAGCATCAATTACATTTGTGAAATATGGCAGAACAAGAAAACCTGGAAATATTGGACTTTTTGACTTTGTCAAACTTGTGGAGGACTCCAAAGCATATGCCCTACTTTATGTCAATGTTTAGAAGAACATTAAGGAGGTGGGAGAAGGAAACACATAACTCTAAGTAAAACAGGTTTTGTTCTCAACAGTATTTTTATAATGACATATGTGACATTATAAAGTGAAGCTTTTTCAGTTATTTTTGTGTGTAATACGGATACTGAAGTAAATAGGTGTCCCTTTTTGCCTTCTTATGTCTTTCTTTTTGTTCACATTTAAGAAATGTAAGCAATGTAAAAAGAGAAGAAAGCCTGGACAAAAGAATATGACATAAGTATGATTAATATGCTTTTTCTTACTTTTGTATAGGGAAATGACTGGATTAAGGCCCTTGGCTTGATGCAATAAAAAATAAGTTTTAAGGGGAAGTGAGTAAATAAAGGAACACTGAAAGAAATTAAAGGTTTTCCGGTAGAAAATGCATGTTCTCAGTGTAACATGAGAAGGTTGATGCTGAATGCAACTTTGTAGCTGGTTCTCATGTTTCTATAGTGGCAAGATGATAACAGCAATAAAAATATAATACTTTTTTCTTTCAATGGCTAGGCAATAATGTTTTCTGAAAGCATTCAAGTTGTTTTCTACATCTGTGAGAGTAATAAAGATAAGACAAAAACAGACAACACTTACCCTGGGGTTCATGAAGCTTGCGCCAGGCGCAGGTGTAGCGTAGGCTGTATAATGCCAAACATGGCCGCCGAGCGATTCAGGTACGATCCAATTCCACGTGCACTACCGGCATACGCCAGATCTGCGCAGCCCTTGGCTTAGGTATGCTAATCACCCCATGCGCAGTGCCGCACCATGAAAATGAAGGTACATAGCGATTCATGAAGTGGTGCTGGCATAGCGTAAGCCCACAGAAATGTAAACCAAAAAACACGGTTTACATTTTTCCAAACAGAACATCGGAGCTATAAAAGCGGACCAGACTCATGTATTACAAAGTTAACATATGCCAATGGCTAAATATACAGCCAATGGCATAAGAAAAGATGCACAACAACTAAAAAACAACATTTAATGTTAAGTCCACAGTAACACAAAGTACAACCATAGGGCATGTGTGCGCAAACAAGAACAGAAAGAAAATATATACAAATGTCATAAAATCGCAATTTAATACAAATCATGATTTCACCATAATACTCAATGGTATGCATGGTACACCACAACCAAACTGCAAGGGTCGCTAAGGGTCTTTGACAGTGTTCGGCGCGGTAACTAGGAATTAGTAGTCAATGCCATGCAAATGAGGCAGGCAATTGTAAATCACAAATGTCCCGCTGGACTAAGGATGCACCATATGGTGCAGCGCTACAACACTGAGGAGTGGCTTAGAGGTATACATGACATCAGCAGTGGGGTGTGCCACCGTAGCTGTAAGCACATTGGAGCAATGCAAATCCGGCCTGGCCATTGCTAAGCAAAGCCACAGGACAGGGGTGGGGAGGTAGGTATAGCATCGTTTAGCTGAGAGCACATATGGTGCCCGAAAGCGCATATGTACGGGGAGAAAAACATGCCCGAAACCCGGTAAGTGGATGCATGCGCCGCGCACCATAGCTAAAACAGGAAGGTCAGGGGAAGAAAATAAGGAAATGCTGCAGTAGGGTAATTGGAGTACAACTGAGCAATTAACACCTATTAACTCACAGTGGGCAATCGACGGCAGCTGACAAGTCTGCTTGCAGAAACCTGCAAAACAGGATAGGGGAGGTGTCAGATTGCAAAGAAAAGAGAACTGTCATAGCAGAGCAAAGCAAGCCTGCAGTAGACTGGCCATAGAACACATTACGCAAGATAAGCCAGGTGTAGGAAAGTACAAATTAAAGCAGGCTGCTGGATGCATGCTAGAATATGGGAGGTGAAACATGAAGAAATATAAAGGGAAGGGCAAGAGGTAATCCACGGCAGCCAAATGTAATTCATCACCAAAGGCACCACAATAGTAGTTCCTGTCGTAAAACACATAAGATACCCTGTAGCTACAATCGTACATACACACCCTATGACATCATTGGTGTTCACAGCACAATAGTATAAAGCGTGAAAGCACCCCACACACATCTGTGTATTCCCAAACACTGCACCATAGGTGTAAACATATGGGGAACTTTTACAATGTACATGCTGGGAGCTGCCATAGCTGTGATTCATCACCATGTATTAGAGATTGACGGTGTTGTGGAGGATGATGCTGACAACCACCGCAGGCCCCAGAGGAGGAGAAGAGTGTTCAGACCAAGGGTAACTTACCAGGAGCTACATGATCTGGAGATAGTAGAGTGTTTCAGGGTGAACAGGGACATCTTACAGCAAATGGTTGAGCTGTGCTGGCCACGCCTGAGATCCAGAAACAACAGAGGGGAACCCATCCCAGTGGACACGAAGGTATGTGTAAGCTTGCGAATACTAGCCATAGGTACCTTTCAAAGGCCAACTGGAGATATAATGGGGATCTCACAGGCATCAGCATCCAGGGTACTACACCAGTTTCTGGATGCCATGTTACCAAATGCTAATGAGCATATATACTTCCCCCAAACTCAGGAGGAGTTGGCCAGCAATATGCGTCTCTTCCACCATGTGGCACACTACCCGGAGGTACTGGGTGCGATAGACTGCACGCACATACATATCAAGTCACCACCCGGTGAGCATGGTAGGTGCTACATTAACAGCAAGGGATACCACTCCATCAACTACTAGGTCATGTGCAATGCCCAGAGCATTATCATGGATGTGTGTGCTGGCAGCCCTGTAAGCTACCATGACTCCGACATCTGGCATGCCTCACAGCTATATCAGGTATTTGTCAGGGGGGACATCCTGCATGGCCACCTTGTGGGGGATGCTGGCTATGCACTGGAGCTGTGGATGATGACTCCCATCAGAAATGCACACACACCCATGCAAGCCATAATGAGGCACACGCACAAACCAGTATCATCATAGAGCGTGTGTTCAGGATGCTGAAATCACAGTTCCGTTGCTTGGACATATCTGGTGGAGCCTTGCAGTACTCTCCAGACATGTGTGCCCACATCCTCATAGTATGTGCCATGCTACATAATATGATCCTGCGGAAACAGCTGCAGCAGGGACAAAATGGTGAAGGCCCTCACAGCCCACCACAATTGCCAAGGCTATCACAGGCACAGAGGGATTCAGACCACGAACACCCTGTGCCAGCTCCAGTAGGCAGATGGAGGTGTGCCCAATATGCCTATGCCTTGGCAAAGAGGGAAAGTATAGCATATACTCTGACAGTGTAGGCCCCTATGGACTGACACACCTCTCCGCCTGCACACACAGTAAAATGGATGGCACACAAGCACGACCACCTGTAAATTGTAATGTATAGGTGGCCTACTGTGTGAATCCTACATAGGGAGCCCTCAACCATTGTACACACAACAGCTATTGGAACAAGGAATGTCAACACCTGAACAGTACACGCACCTATCAGCATATGTTGGTACTGTGTGCATAGGTTCCTAGGTACATCGGTAGGTACACGCCCGATTATCAGAGGCCATTCATCAATTGAGGCAAACAGTGTCTGCTGTCGCCACCACATCGAGTAACCAACTGTCGCTCAGTGGAGCAGAGCCAATTGCGGGATCTATGTGTGTAATCACTGTTCCCCACACACTCTGCATGGATTCCCTGGTGCGTTAATGAGGGGCTCCATATAATGTAATCATGGATGTAGTGGCAAAGCATGGGGTGTACCCATGACAGGTATCTGTCACCTTAGCATGGTCCACCTACAGTTGTGTGAAGGTGTAGCACATTATAATGTGTGGCTCACTGTGACATACATACCCAATGCTGGAACACATCCATTAAACATCACTTGGACATACCATTAATAGGTCTCATCCATATGTAAACTAACTGAGTTACCCATTTGATCGCAGTATGGAGTAACAGCCGTAGTACAGTCCACATACAAAATGCCATAACACGTGTACAAATCCCAGATGCCCAAGTGGTAAATGCAGTGACTGTCGTGCATGTTCCCGGTCCCACGTCCTGCAAGGGATGTAACTTAATCCCGAAGGCACGAATAATGCATGTTGGATGCAGGTCATCAGATCATGTTTAGCACATGTTAGCGGGAATATGTGTTACCCAGTGCTGGTAAGCGTCACTTAAATATGACTATATGGATATGCGCGAAACAGGGCTAAGCTTCTCTGAATATCGCGCAGATCACGGTCAATGATGTCCAGAACAGCTGAATCCAGCATTATTCACCCCTGTACTAATAGCGCCTGCTCTGAAGGGTAAAATGACCACTGCCAGGAGTAGAACACGCAATCATGTACACGATCACCTAACACTAAGCTACCCAAGATGTACCAACGGCATGTGTGTAATGTGACAGGTTCAAACACAAATGTGCGGAGTCCAGGTAACATTATACACCGACATGTACACAAAGAAAGGTGTATTCTGCCTGTCACTCTCTCTCTGTCATATATATATATATCTATATATATATATCTATCTATAAATATATATATATATATATATATATAGAGATATAGATATATATATATCTATATATCTATATATATATATATATATATATATATATATATATATATATATATATATATATATATATATATATACATAATAGAGATAGAAAAGGTGATAGAGAGATATATGTTGATATATACGGATTCACCTATATCTGCAAATATGTAGATAGGTCAACGACATGTACACAACCATGGAGGTACAAAGAAATAGGATACTGACAACTATGGAATGTGTCACATACCGACACGCATAATCATGAGGCTGAAAGACCGAAAGAACACAGTACCAGAACACTAGAACTGCATGTAATATTATCACGATATTAAGGGACATTTAGTTATCGCTGCTGGTGTTGCGGTCCACGTAGGTACTGTGTTCAACTGTGTTTGTGATTGCCATAGTCTGTGTATCTGTGTGTTGAGGGTGCCATGTGCATTTCCATGGGGCAGTAATGTGTGTGTGTGTTTGCATCGTGTTTCTGTTAGTGCTAACGCGGAGGTAGATCATTACGGTAGGTGTGGTTATAGCTGGCCGTAGGCATACGGTTACCACCTGTCCCACTTTAAGAGGGACAGCCCCTCTCTGGGCAGTTGTGTCCTGACAAAAAATATTAAAAAGGGCAAATGTCCGAGATTGTAGGACATAATTATGTCCCATATATTATGCAATAGTTGCATTAAATAGTTATGCCTGTATCTAAAAAACGTAAATGTTACATGAAACATGATAAGTAGCTAAAGTGCTACAAGAATAAGTATGTATTCAGGATAAAAGTATGTGCTATCCTGTGTACTGACCGTGGGTATGTGTCGGCCTGTAAACAGTGATGTGTGTCCTGCAAATGTCCCACTATGGCCATTTGAAAAGGTGGCAACCCATGCCAAAGAGGTTCAGTCACCAACACAACTGCAATGAGTGCAAATATCTGTGACAGAAATACATGGGACAGCTGTCATTTAGTAACATTCCTTTACATATCGTTGTATTTCCGGAGGTATGGAAGTATCAACCTCACCTGCATACTATATAGAAACCAATTAACAATGGCCCAATGTATAAGCCTGTAACAACCATAGTTTCAGTCTACTAACTGATAGGTCTTCAATTAAGGAAGGAGCCCACACACATATATGGAATAAGTAGAAATGCAGTCCCCACAAACCTGTATATGCTATGTACACCCACCTTCATCTCCCACACATGAAACAATAGCAATACAGACTGTAATAACATCACAAACATCCACTCACTCAATTACATCTGCAGAAGCGTTAACATACCTTGTGAGAAACACATTTGTTAAGGCACCATGTGAAATCGTAGCTGTTGTATAATGGAACAGATGGCGATGTTACAGGTTTTGTTTGCAATAGTCCCTTATCAGATGGTTGAGATGACAGGTACACTCACATGTAGAACCACATACTCTAGCCATCACACACACTCCACGGGGGACATGAATAAAAAACATCCATGTCTCTACAAATAGCAGTTGCAATTCCACACAACAAAACACATACAGGCCGTCTCCCCGAAGGTAGGGCGAAAGGGCAACGCCCAAGTGGAGAATTCAATTATACCCCACTGTTGCCGCGTAATTGGCGAATGGAGTAGCTGCACAGCTGATGTGCATGTAATAATTTACTCAGGAACACCAATTGGCGGCAGGAAACCACATGTTACAGGTATCAACGTATATAAGGACGACTTGCCAGACATTCAAACCGTATGCTCATACCATAGAACCATTTAAACAGTAAAGGTGTAAGAGAGATATGTACAAAAGTTCGGAATGCTAACAAGGTATGTAGAACACTCAGTATGTTAGTGAATGTATAGCCTGTTTTGTATTCATTAAAAGTGTCCTTTCTGACTCAGTTACACAGCAATCTTTTTCACTATTTCTAGCATGTCGAAGGGTCAGTTGCTGGTGTCCTCTCCTGTTCAGCTGGTGAATCTGGGAATCTTGAGGCAATGTTACAATTGCCTCATGTACACAGACAACCCTCTCCTCCTCCCAACAAATACAAATATATGTGAGAGATGCAACTATATAGCCAAACTGGAGGCTGAGCTCTCTCAGTTCAGTACTGGCAAGACCAGTCAGGAGGAGAAGGTAACCACGCACACCATAAACCCAGTCTCACATAGAACTATCACAACTGCAAACCAAACACATAAACACACAAAAACATACTCGGAGGCTGATTAAAATCTACCAAAACAACAGAGGCCTCCAAAGCAGACACCCAAGCAACCACCACCTCAAGACATAGCACATGCAACACATAGTTCACAAAGTCAGTGTGCTAAACAGTCACAGCCCTTAAGGCCAAACAACATGCCAGACACACTTGTAATAGGTGACTCCATAGTCAGGCACACTGATGTCCCGCTCACCAGACTGAACAAGGAGAGGGTCACAGTAAGCTGCCTGTCGGAGCTAGAATCCACCACATAACACAAGCACTCAGGTCACTCCACAGCAAGTACAAATATGACTCAGTCATTGTACATGCCGGTGTGAATGACCTGAGACGTACCTCCCTGGACTACATGAAAAGAGACATAGAGGAGCTCTCTGATTATGTAGCCCAGGCGGTATGACCCTGACCCTGAGCAGCATCTTACCCTCACCAAGAATGATGCCACAGTACAAAGACAAAATGATCAGTTTTAACAATTGGCTTAATTACTGGTGTCATTCTAAGGGGATCCAGTGTCTGTCTGCTTGGGATGACATGCTTGACAAGCCACGCTGTTTCATGGGATGGCTTGCACCTGTCACCCTGGGCTTCTGGATATTGGCCAAGGCTCTTGCCACCCCATAGTGCCTTTTTAGGCAAGGCTCAAATGACAAACCTACCTCCCTAGAAAACACAAGTGGAAAAAAACTAAGGGTAATTCTGCTCAATGCCAGAAGTCTAAACCTCAAGATGCATGCCCTCGAAGCCCTCCTCAGTATGGAGAACATCGATGTCTGTGCAGTGACTGAAATCTGGTTCAAGGCTCCTGAGAGCACCCCAGCACTATCAGGTTTTACCTCATATCATGCTTTCTGGCCCCAAAACTTGGACCGAACCACAAAAGGAGGGGGAGTATCCATTTTCATCAAAGATACCCACACCTCCAGGTTAGTGGCAATGCACGAAGCATCGGAGACTATCCAGGTGCAACTAACCATAGGCAAAACTGCCTTACAGTTTGTAGCATGCTACAGACCACCCTCTCAAACTCAGGAACCCACACAGCCTTCCTGAAGACACTGGAGAGTATGAATGTCTCTCCAAATACCATCATTTTAAGAGATTTCAACTACCCAAACATAGACTGGGAACATTACTCAAGCCCCAACACCCTAGCCCAAAGGTTCCTAGAATTCATAAACTCAAATGCAATGGAACAACTAGTCACCATTCCCACAAGAGGAGACAATATACTAGACCTGATCATCACAAACATGGGGACAAAATGCTCCACACCGGAAGTACATCCCTCTTTGGTAAGATCAGACCATAAATTAATCTCACTGGAAATCCACATCCGCCCCACCCCTGCACAAAAGACCACAGTGAAGAACTTCTCAAAAGCAAACTTCACACTTCTTAAGACTGAAGTGGTATCTTTCAAGGCCCCTGGGCCAGTGGAAACTACAACCCACACTGCTGAATCCTTTGCAAATGCCTTCTATGGGCACCTTCAAGAATGCATGGATCATGCAATCCCAAATAAAACCAAGACCCATTCCCCAAAGGTAGGCGCTCGGTCTGGTGGACCCCAGCCATAAACAAACTTTACAACAGGAGGAGGAAGCTACTACATGACAGAGCAAAATCCCTAAAAGGGAAGGCATCTCTGATCAGTACTAGCAAAAAACTACGATCACTCATAAAATCATCCAAGGCCAACTTTGAGAGAAAAATCACAAAAGACACAAAAGACAATCACAAGGCCTTCTTTAGCTATGTTAGAAACCTGGGTGGAAACTCCCAGATATGCTCAGAGTTAGTACAAAATGACACAAAATACACTGAACCCACTAACATTGCCAACATTCTGGCAGACAGGTTCAGTTCAAATTTCTCCTCCCCCTCCCCCCCCAAAAGGAGAAATAACTATCCCAGCAGAGTGTAGCCTCCCTAACATCTCAGATGCCCAGGTGAGAGCCACCCTCTCTAAAGCTAAAAACACAGCATCAATGGGACCGGACATTGTCCCGGGCTGTGTGCTACATGAACTCCAAGAGGAACTAAACCCACACATAAGGCTGCTGTTTAATCTTAGCCTTACTACAGGATACGTACCCAAAGAGTGGCATACGGCAACAGTGGTCCCACTTCACAAAGGCGGTGCTTCTACGGACCCTGGAAATTACCACCCCATAAGCTTGACGAGCCTGGTCTGCAAAGCTATGGAGAGGATCATTATGGAACTCATAAACAAAGACATTGGGGACCTACAGACATTGGATCCTACCCAATTTGGCTTTGTCAAGGGCAGATCCTTCCCTTTGAACTTTGTCAACTTTTTTGAAACAGTCACTAAGGCCATTGATGAGGGTAAGGCAGTTCACACAGCCTACCTTGACCTTGCAAAAGCCTTTGACACAATACCCCACTCAGGCATCATAGACAAACTCACCAGCTTAAATGTAAACCCATATGTCACAAGATGGGTTGCAAACTGGCTCAAGGACAGAACCCACAGGGTCAGAGTTGCTGGAGCTATGTCAGACTCTAAGCCAGTCACAAGTGGTGTCCCACAGGGCTCAGTCCTGGGACCCCTCTTGTTCGGCGTTTATTTTCGAGGTACAGGCAAACATAGGAGGATTGTGGCTGACAAAGTTCGCAGATGACTGCAAACTGGGCGCCATAATTGATACTCCAGCGGACACAAACATCCTTCAGAGAGGCCTCATAGAAATGGATAATTGGTGCCAGAGCCATGGCCTTAAGCTGAGCATAAAAATGTATAGTCATACCCTTTGGGAAAAACAAGGTACCGACAAATTACCACATAGGCGGTAATCCATTAAGTACAGAAGAGGTAATCAGGGACCTAGGGACCCAGGTTGACAGTAACCTCTCATTTGACACTCACATTGCCAAAGTGGTTAGGAAGACCTTCTATATTGCCCACCTTATCATGAAGGGTTTCACATCTAGATCAAGAGAGGTCATTGTACCCCTGTACTCTTCTCTTATCAGGCCAATGATTGAGTACAATGCCCCATTTGGGATGTATCTCACCCGACAC
Organism: Protopterus annectens; assembly: GCF_019279795.1. Taxonomy (NCBI): domain Eukaryota; kingdom Metazoa; phylum Chordata; order Ceratodontiformes; family Protopteridae; genus Protopterus; species Protopterus annectens. The sequence goes on along the minus strand of NC_056730.1, from coordinate 767,399,936 downwards.
CTGCAGCAGCTGGAAAGACCCCAAAAGTTCCTCACCAAGAGGATAGAGGGTCTTAAACATATGTCATATGCTGCCCAAATGAAAAAACTCCAGCTCTATTCAGTCGCATACCGCCTACTCAGAGGTGATCTGTGCCTGACATACAAGGCCATGTCCAATCCTGAATTAATGGACATGCTCCACCTCAGAAAATCCAAATCCATCAGAGCCATGAGAACAAGTGACTTAAACCTCAACACAGAAATAAATAGAACATGCTGGAGGGACAGATTCATAACCCAGAGGCTCCCTACACTCTGGAACAGAATCCCAGTCCATGTTAGGCAGAGCCCCTCACTGACTCTATTCAAGAGAAATCTCAACGAGTGGATGGGAGATCGTAGGTTTACCCCGGGGGTCATCTCTGTGTCACTACTAGACAGAGGCATAGTAAACTAAACCCTAAAAGGGCGTAGTATTCTCATCCTAAGGGGTGGTGTAAGCCACATACACTCTGGCTAGGCTTATAAATGCCCTAGGGCAGATAGCCTAGTACGAACCTGTGAACCTATGAACCAATGCATAAAGTGGAAAAAGGTATTATGTAGTGATGTCTTGCTGAGCATAGTAATGCTTGTAGAAATTGTGTGTCCTGCTGTGGACCACAAGATAAACATCACAGACACCACACGGGATGCTACATGAGGGCTTTAAACAGAACAATTCCACACCACTCGCCGTCAGTGGTAGGGTATGTTCAACAAGTACGTGCCATAGCAGGGGATAGTATATGTTGATATAACTGTCACAGTAGGCATGTGTATGGGCATATAACGACAATAACATGCCTAAGGTGGTCCTGCTGTGCAAGTATGCTTTGCATTATGGGATAATATGTAAAATATGCGTAATGTACAGTATTGTAGGTAGATATGTCAGATATTCTACACAGCATAACAGTTATATCATGCAAACAAAAGGTATCATCTATTGGCATGTACAATACACAATAACAGGATCTATATGGCTTGTAGTCACGGGACACTGTAACAGCATGATAGCTAATCAAAATGGAAGAGCTACTCAATTAACCATGTACAAAGGACATGTAATAGCTTCACAGGTTCATAGTGAGGTACTATGCTGTCTGGCAAGTCTATGTGTAAGCCCAACTACAGTATTTACACCAGTGACACCTCTCTAGGGTAGTGTCCTGTCTATGAACAGCAGAGCGATGTGTTACTTGCACCTCTGCACAGTACAGCCACTGTAGTGATCCCTGGTGTGCATGTGTGTCTCCCATCCACCAAGTGAGGTATCTCATAAACAGTGCTACTGAGTGTCCCTGCATGATGTACATAGGAATCATGTTCCAAAGCATGGTGAGTGTCTGGTTTGGGAATGTAACCCTCAAGAACATCCCACTCATCGTTGCGTTTGTGCACATATCCATGAGCATGTTGCTCTCAGTGGCTTTTGCTTATGTCGCTTATGTGGAGTATCTCCATGAATATTGTTGTGGATATGGGCCCTGTATGTTCAGCAGAGGTCACCCCTGAGTATGCAGTATGCAAATGTGTACAGTCGTGGTGTCCGTAGTTCTGCCGCATACGTCAACCTTCGAAGCTCAATAATCCTCATGGTGTGTTAATGTTGTGGTATGTAAAGCCATTGCTGTTCTGTAAGGTACACTCTAAACGGGGAGTTGTACCCTTGAATGTGTGCATACATCAGGAGTTTAGAGGTACAATGTGTGCCTTTGTTCCAGCTACAAACCCAGTACAGATAAGGGTGGTCACATAGAAGGATATCCACGCCACATTGGCAATATGGCTATCAAAGGAGTGGGTGCTACATACATGTGTACTAAGATCCCGTATAATGTCACATGCATGTAGGGGACTACCACCTATGTGATAGTCAGTGGGTGATTGGTGTAATCCAAAGGGGATGTTCATGCACCATGTGTCATGCAGCTTGAGGCCATGTTATCAACATCAGGTATCTGTCACAGTGACACCCTTATGGAGGGAGTCTGTATCAGCTGGTGGATCAATCATGGCACCGTATATGCAGTTGTCTGGAAACCTAGTCAGGGAAAGTCCCTCTGTGCTAGCCTGTACCTCAGGGAAGCATATACCGAACATGAGGGGCCCTATGACTGAGGACTGTGGTATGCCAAATGTAATTGAAATACAGTAGATACTATGGTATGCTACCCTCATTGTGTGGGTCCTGTCTGTGAGAAACTTTCATAACATCCTGAGACGTAGGGGTCAATGTGCAGGTGGATATGTATGTTGTCAATACCAGAATGGAGAACGGTGCTGAAAGCCAATGAGAGGACAATGTAGGCTGTGTGGACACCCTTACCATCATCAACTACCCTGGTAACTGTATCAAAGGAGTCCACCAGGTGTAGGAGCCATGGTCTGGCCCTAACATGTCCAACCTGGGGGGCATCAAAGGTCTGGAGCCCACCAATGTCTCTGTGAATGACTTCCATGATGATGTGCCCCATAGCCTTGCAGAACAGTCCAGTCAGGCATATAGGGCAATAGTCCCTCTGGTTCATTGTGGCGCCACCTGTGTGGAGTGTGACTACAATGTCTGATACAAGGCTATTAGTAAATCTGGTCGCCAAGTGGGGAGACATGTCATTCTGAGGTTTGTGTAAATTACAGCTTGGGATGTTGGACGGTCACATGGAGTCTATGTTCCAGGCCTTAGAGAGTGCAGGTTGGAACTGTGTAGTTGTGACCGTAGGGACCCCGCAATGTTCCTGCATCGATTATGGCCCTGTAGGGAGTGAGAGAGTGTAATGTTAGCACTGAACCCATCTGCCAGGATGTTGCCAACATCACTCGCTTCTGTAATGTTCCTCTGTAACAGTCGTATGTCAGAGCAGATGTGGGTATTGCCATTGACTACTGACATACCTCCATAATGCTTTGTGGTACACTCTGGAATGTGTCACAGTAATGTTTACATAGCTAGGTTTGGAGGATGTGATAAGGGATCCCGGAGCCCTACTGAGGCTGACCAGTGAGCTACCCCACCCATGGGATTGTACTCCACTTTGCAACAGCCTCCACCTTTTGTTGTACATTATGTCCATGGAACTGGACCCCCAGAGTGGCGTCTGTTATCTGGTGGGTACCATCATGGCTCTGTTTGGAATAGCATGATCCATGCAGTCGTGTAAGTGCTAATGAAGTGCACTGGGGTATGTTTCAGCATTTGTATGTGCATTGTCCATCTGCACAGGTGTCATGACGTTTACTACTGCTGTCATAAGACATCTATAGTAGGCATTGTACTAATTTTGTACTGTGTATGCCGTGAAGGGTGTGGTGCCGGGATGTGGATAGAAAGGGTGATTAGCATATGTTCGGAAACTACCAACGAGGGGATAACCATAGGTGTGGAACACTGGTGACATGTTGGTAATGTCCATGTCTAAGATATTGTTGGTCTTGGTGGTGGTGTGTATGGGTTGATCCAGCCGAGTGGAGGTTTTGAATCCTGGACAGCGTTGGCCTAATGTGTCGGTACATGAGTAGCTATCCCAGTTAAGTGTGGGGTAGTGTCAGTCGCACATCAGTAGTACCTGTCTGAACCCTACTGTCCAGTACACCAAGAAATGAGGGCCGGTAACCGTGGGGTATGTTGTTGAATTCGTAGCATATTATAATGTGTATACCAGTTCTGGCCACAGTTAGTTGCACATGGATCACCTCTTATGCATTGTGCTAAGTAACCAGCCAGGAGATGTGTACAACATAGTGAAATATGGACACACCTCAGCTGTGGGTGTTCCGGTCCAGGTTACATGACTGAAAGGTGTGGTCTGCGTATAACCTGTCAGTGCAGGTGTGCTCTGCAGAGCCTAGAGGCAGGTCCCAGTCACTGCAGAGATATTGAAGTGGTCCATTATAAGGACTACCTTGCCTGCGTGCGTCAGAGATGATGTCAAACATTGAGTCACATAACCCCATGTTTTGCTTGCCTGTTCCCGTTCTGGTGGTGAATGTTATTGGAAACTGTGCAAGACAAGCAGTATAGGAGCAGCAACAGCCTTACATGTTATCTGTACTCCCAGGGCTGACAGGTGCAGTTCATCTGTGCCAAAGCAACGTGTTTTGTTGACCATGTCATTCAAAGCAGACAGATACTGGATGCCTGTGGAATGACAGCAGAAGCATAGGCAACTGTTGAAGTGAAACAGTCAGTTGTTGTACAGTGGTATCTAGTCTGGATGAATGCAGAATGCTCCCCAGGGCTTGGCCGATACCTTCTGGGCTACAAGACCGGAGAGCTATTGCATGTCCCTGCACATGTAGTCTGGGAAGTTACATCTCAGGGCAGTCACACTAACATGGAGAATGACAGTCAAACTGTACCTGGTGAGGTGTGGCATGGGTGCATAGGTTATGATGCAGAACCAGTTACCCGACAGCTAGATGTAAGCGACTATCGCCTTGTTTAGCCTGCTGTGTGGGACATCAGTGTGACTGCCTATAGAGTCACCTACGAGTGATGTGTTGGGTATGTTATAACACCCTATTGTCTGTATTTGATGGGCACACATGAGTCTGTGGGCTATAAGTAATTGTTGTTGTGTTTGGTGATGGGGGCTGCCTCTGGTGCCTACACAGTGTATGTAGAGGTTCTGCAAATGTCGTACTCATACTACGTGTGGCCTGTGGTGGTGGAGATCTTGTGAGACTATGTGATGAGTGGGGTGTGTTGTAAATGTTACACGTCCCCACATGAATGTCAGGTTCAGTCTGGGTTGGTAAGAGCATTACCCTCAGCATGGCTACATATGTGCATCTCCCACAGGCTGTAGTGTTGTATGTTGGGAGGTGAGCATTGACTGTGTACATGAGACAATTGCTCTATTGCCACATGTTCGCCATATTCATCATATAGACAGGCAATAGCACTGGTACATGACAGTTGGACATGCCTGTATATTCAACCATGTCTCACAAGATATGTGAGTTACATGTGTACAACAGCTGTTGTACTGTAAGCAAGCTGGAAATGTAAGGACAGACAGTGTACTTATAAGAAATGAGTTGGAATGGGTGCTATAGTAATTAGTAGTTCATGAAGTGCTCACAAGTTCTGAACAAGTGCTGAGCATGAATATGCAATACAGATAGGGTGTTGGATAATATCAACCCACTGCAACCCACAAGTGGAGACGACAGTCATAATTGGAGGCACTGCACTATTACCCTGCTGAGTATGGTCTGCAATTCTATGAACCTTTATCAACGTATATGTTAGCAGTACAGAAGTAGATGACAGTACGGATGATTTCTCACTGCATAGCATACCTGTGACAGGTCATAGGACATCATCACCCATACCGTGTTCCAGCTACACTGAGTATACTAGATGTACCTTCGTATGTCACAGGAGTGTTCTACCAGTGGCCTGTTGACAGAATCAACACTACAAAAGGTGTCAGAGTGACATGTGCATATCACACCAGTGGTAGCTACAGTAAAACAGGGTTAATGTTTTGTACTCCCCCCTCATTGTAGCCCATACCACACAGACAAATGGGAGGCATCTGTGTATGTAAGGATGTGAATGGCCATGACCTAGGAGCAATAGCTGTCTCAGTGTTGTGGGCAACATACAGAATGGGCTTTGTGGGTGAGGTGTGCGACATATGTGCACAATTTGACAGCTGATAATAGCATTGTCACCACTAGGTGAATAACCCTGTACCCATTAACTACCACCTAGGCAGCAGTCAACATTATGGGCACTGTGTAAGGGATGGTGCTGTGCAGTTCACCTCCCTGAGTTGGTGACGTCTCCAGGCCTATTAGGTAGTCATACGAGGCACCCATGTCATGACAGGGTGCCATCCATGAGCATGGAGATCATTGGACAGGCATATTCAGCACTCGGGTGACCAATATCGGATCACATATCACCTTTAAGGGGTATTGGCCATGCGAGGATGGGCGATACTAGCCTTCACAATCCTCACCTCCAGTATGCAGCATACTGGCTACCTTGCATAAAGACATGTGCTACACTGTGATGTTGGACATGCTACACATACATATCCTGATCTGAAAGACTTACGTCATGGACAGCCACCGCCCTACTACAAGGATTGCCGCATGCTGGACAGATCCCTGTGCCATACATGTTACATACTCCCGCCATACCATGCAGCCCTGTCCATCAAAGCTGCACATCTGTCATACATGGTGTGATGACCACATGGTAGATGTATTATAAACTGTCTGGATCAGTAATGTGGCATTGATGCACCTCGCGGTGGCAAAATGGCTGTTGGATACAGCTAGGAAACCTTGCCCGTACATGCTATAGTTGATAACCATTCCTGCGAATGATGTCCAGCTAGCCATTGTCCCATGTCTATCACAGGCGATCCGTGGCAGGATGTTGAACTGCTGTACAGTGCTGTGTAGATGTATATGGCAAAACACATGCATGTAAAGGTTCCGTGCATATGTGTGCATTGTCACTGCTCATGTCCATTAAGGCAGTGCATGTGCTGATATGTGACATATACACAGCATCACGGTCAACAGCATCACTGTGGACACATCCAGGCATGTGCTGATAGGTAAGAACACCAGTACAGGCAAACAGACATGCCCACATCAAGACAGCATTCACATGGAGTATGAACAATGTAAAGAGGTGACGCACATATATGGTGATGATATCCAATGCATAACGGGTGTTACATGTGTGCGACACAAACATGTCAGTCGTGTCAGTGTCATGATGATTTGCAAAGATAACTGTGCAGATGTACTAGATTTAATACAAATGTATGTGCAGCTGTATCTCTGTACATCTCTGTGATACTGTGACCTGTCACCATCATTATGTCTTCCAGATAATGCCTCGTTCACGCCTGCTAGTGTACAGCCGCCAGGAGGATGATGTCCTCATCCTGTACCTCCATGAGAACTACGAGGTGTTGTTCAGCCATGTGCCCCAGCATGCCCAGCAGCATGAAAACCTGTGGCAGGACCTTCGCAGGAGGGTTAATGATGTGGGTGGCCATAACCGCACCTACCAGCAGGTGCGCAGACACTGCACGGACTTGATACGACATGCAAAACAGTGTGCCACTGCAATCGCCAGGGAACAAGGTGGAACAGGTGGAGGGCCACCAACCCAGCCCCCACTTACACACACCGAGGAGCTACTGGCCAGCCTGTGGACACCCTCAGAACAGTATCCACAAACACTAGCTGCCATCGTGGAGGTGGGTGTCTCCCAACCAATGAGCCTGGAGTTGCCTGGTAAGTCACTACTGCACATATGACTATTATATCCCATTAAGTTGCATGTATCACTGTACAATATGTATTGTAACATCATATGCAAGGTATGTTTACACACATGCTGCATACTACAGTATGCTACCCTGCATATGCACACATGTGCATACTATATGCTATTGTACAGGCGAATGTGTTAACATGCACAGTGCACCCTGTGGCTGTCATACAGTCATGGATAATGTTCAAACTGCTGTGTCACCCCTATACAGGTACCTCTGGCGTGCCACATAGACATCAGTCTGTTGCAGGTGAGACTGTCATCAGTATCAGACATGTTAATGCATATATCTATTCACCATGTGGCCAGTTAACACATGTACACATGATGTTTGGTCCAGTCATGATATATAGGTCGCATCTCCAAGCATTCACACTGGCTACCCATGTGCAATATATACAAATGAAATGAAACACAGACATGAAACCACAGTATCTGTCATTGCTACATGTGTGGACAGCTGTGCATACAACGGTGGAGGTGTTGTTCAATGTAGGCATATGTACTATACATTGGAACAACACATGTGTGGTATGCAAACAGTACCACACAGTGAGCTGGGATATGGGCAGCCCACAGGAGTCACCATTGTGTTATATGCCTCTGCAATGGGTGCACACATTGTGACGTGCCATCTGACATATCCCAGACATGTAGTGTTTTGGCTGCAATATTGTCACACTATCCCATAATACATACCCCACATGCCAAACATACAACCAATTGTCTGCATAGCCCTGTGGACAGTGCCATATCTGACATCTATGGGTGTATGTCATATGGGACTACACAGACATGTGAGATAGATGGCCATCACAAACATTTGACCAACACATGTTCACACATGGCCATGGAGGATGGCCAGAGACATGTAGCCACACAGTAGATGTGATGTGTATACACCCTGCTGCACATTGTCCACACATGGACCAATTATAGCCTTAGTTGACTGATTATACAATTGGTGTGGTACACTGGACATCCTAAAAGCCTGTGCACAGCTAGGGGAGGTGTCATGTAAGTCAACCATATAAGATGTGTTGAACATCACGACTGTGTCATAGCATGACAGTAGTCACCTGTACAGCTTCCACAGACATTGACACCACATCAGGCCACAGATAATGTACATTTCCCTTGCTGCTGTAGGACATCACCGTCAGCCGTGCACCTCGTGTGTGTGGTACATCAATGTCATGTGGGACATGGTGTATTGACAAATCTGCCATGAATGGACATGGTTGCCAGGCAGCTAAGACTCTGTAGTAGTTGTGCAGGGGTGTCTTCCGTAGGTCTTCCTGTGACCTGTCACATAACACAGCATGGTTTGGTGTGTATACACCTCAGCAACATGGGTCACATTCCACAGTTATGTCATGTGTATGCACGCAATTATGGCTATGCAATGTGTGCATATTACACACTGTATAGCAATATAGATGCCTCATGATGCCATGCAATGGCACAGTGTCTGTACTTCACATTGTATAGCAATGTAGACGCCTCACACTACCCTTCTATGCGCATGCACATTTGCTAAATGTGCATTCTATCTGTAGGGCATACAGACAGCACTGCAATGTGATACCCATTACAACAATGTACATGTGTCAGGACACCATTGTGTCAGACATGTATGCATGTGAATGCACATGTCAGCAGATTACATGTCAAGGTCACTTCAGCCATGTGTACTGTTAACCTGTGCTGGTCCACATGGTGTATCACAGGGATGCATGCTTACTACCATGATTGTGTGAACTGCATGGCTACTGATATGACTCCTGCTTGCTGTTGTGTGCAACCCAGGGAGGTATGCTAACTACCACTATTAATGTCTGAGCTGCATGCCGTCTGCTGTATCACATGCATGCTGCATGCCATCTGTCAAATCACATGCATAGTGTGTCTGTGTGCGTGTGTGTTTGTGTATGTGTGACTGTGTGTGTGTGAGTGTCTGTGTGTGTGTGTCTATTGTAATGTAGAGTCTTTCTTTGCATTCACTGGTGATGTAGGTGCGTTGCCCTCCTGTGGTCCGTCTGATGTTAGTGTCCCCACAGATACTAGCAGTGATGAACATATGCATGAGGTACAGCAGGGTTGTCAGGGGCTGAATCTGTGCCAATGGTTGCCATCCCACCTATGCCCCCCTCTTCCCCGCACACAATTCTCATGCCAACACATACCCCATCACCAGTGGCCATAGAGGAAGTACAGTCAGTGTGTGTTAGCTTGGAACAGGAACGTGTGGTGGCTACAGAAGGTGTGTCTCCACACCATGGTGTCAGTGTAATGACTGCAGATGTGCCACACAGGCATGTGGCCAGTGCTGCTCATAGGAGGACCTCTGACAGACATGCACCTGCAGGACAGAGCACAGCAGCTGGTGTCACCAGACGCATGTTCCAGACTGTAATGGTGGCACAGGCATGTGCTGAATGGCAGAACAGAGAAGGGCAGAGGCTTCAGAGGGCTGCTATCCGTACTCTAAATGGCAACATCCAAGCATTGGCAAATGCTCAACAGCAGATTGCTGATGTTCTGGACAGGCGATAGGGTGACATGGTCGGAATCCTTGACCATGGCATAGCAATCCGTGAGCGTGAGCTGTCTGTGCTGGAACATCTTGTAGGAGTGAGGCATAGTCCACGTGTATGTAGGCCAGCTACACCACCTACTGCAGGTCAACGTGAACGAGCCACCTCACATGTCCGCTCCCATAGTGCCGGTAGCAGTAGCAGTGCAGCTGGTTCTGCGCTGTCCACACCAGGACACAGCAGGCCACGTGGACATGGCCCTGGAAGTTCCCAGTGGGGACATGGTTTCAGTGGACGTGTGTCATCGGACAGTAGCCAATCTGTACCTCTGCCTGGTAGTGCTCATGCAATCCCTGGCAGGCACAGGTCACATGGCCGTGGCTGGACACAGTGAGCTGTACATCCTGGTCTGTGCAATCTGGAGCTGTCAATAATACCCCTGTGTAGGCCTGACAAAAGGCAGAACTGTGTGCACTCATACACGCACACAGCTAAAACATCTGTAGGGCACCGCAACACCCACATGCATAACGACCACACATGTCCAATCAGATCACCGGCCCTTACCCACACACATGATGTCATCCACTGGTGCAGCCTATGCCCCTGGCAAACATTATCACCCTGTGCATATGATGATGCCTGTGCTGCATCCCTGTCATCCACACCATCGGTGCAAGGACATGCTCAAATGGTCTGATGCACAGGGTGAACAGAATAGTGAGAGAAGTGTATATTACATTAGTTGCGTACTGTTGACACGCACCAGACATACCAGGTAGTACAGGTTTATAATGCATTGTTATATGTTCACAGTATGTGTCTTGGTAACAACAGTAACAACATGTTGGTAATAATGCCCTGGTTCCCTCCTTATGGTCTACTTGCATGTGCCAACAAGTAGCAGTGTTTGCAGTTTCCCATGTGTAAATGTGGAGTACTCACAGGCATGTATGGCAACACCAGCATGCTATACGTAGCCTCAACCTGACTGTTAGAAAAGCTACCATACCACAGATGTCCACACATCTACTGTTCCAGAAGCATGTCGGCTGTTTAATAGGCTACAGTGGCTAGAGACGTGGCATCCATACCAGGCCACATTACAGGTATGTTGACATGGTGCGGGGGGTTTACACAGCGGACTGGCCGATGATAACATTAGAGGCCACTTGATAGCATAAGGCCTCACTGTGTAGCAGTAATACCCTGTCACATTACAGGATGAGAACACACACAGACATACACAAAAACACACAGTAACATGCCCACACTCACGGGGTCAACAACACTATAATGCACACTCAATAGTGTTGAGGTGAGGACCCATGCCTATGTGGTAATCACCCTCACAGTACTGTGCACCCACACGACGTGACACAGAGAATGAACATGTACAGGTAGCCAGTAAGGCTGAGACCGATGGCATCAACAGGGTAGTAGACTGCATCACCATGAAGGGTTAGGGATCCTGTCTGTTCTGTATGGTAGCATACACCCTCACTCCATGAACCAGGCTGCCATACACACACACACACACACACACACACACACACACACACACACACACACACACACACACACACACACACACACACACTGTGGAGTCCACAAATGTCATTCACATATGGATAGCTGACATGTGTGTGATACACACACCACCCCTGCCTACGTCATGCTTTCCACACTGCAGTATGTACAGATCTCTACAACAGTGTACAGGAGTGTGTAACAATTGGGATGTATTCCCCACCATATGTGGCATATATGGCCACACAAGCAAACACACATGGCAGTACTGTGAATGATACACCTGCTATATGATATGTCTGACAGACATGCAGCAGTATTGGCCGCATTATGTGTACCAACGCTAACCTTTGGCGATTGTGCTGCTATATGCACATGGGAGGATGTAACTGTTACAGGTGTCAAGTGACTTACAGTCAGTAACACCCGACCGCTGTGTAGGTTTTATGTCTTCACCGTCAAGTAACAGTAAGATAGCGTACTGTTTGCACATGTAATGGTAGGATGGTTTGTGACACACCTGTGAGCCATCCCCAGCAAATATCCATCTGCAAAGGTGGATCACCACTTTATGTACACACATCCATCCATACCTGATGTACATCCTACCGTACTGTCAGTATTTCACCATATACAGGTATCAATGATGGGGCTGCAGTGCAATTGCATGTTGTAGTTAGGCACAGCTGAATTACATACATCAGCTACTGCACATGCATGTTAGCTGCATGGACACCACTACATGTACATGTGTGTTGGTCCTACATGTCTGTCATGTAGCCATGTTTGTATGCATTGCAATTGGTGGACATGTGTGATGACGTACATAACACATGGACTGTTGTATGATATGATGGGTGTCATGGGTAACTAGTACAGAGGGAATGTTTCCTCAGTCAACATTGCTACCTTATGTACTGTTAGCATTCAACAGCCATGGACCTACCTTCCATGTTCATGCGTGTGATTGCTGTAGCCACTTGTCTGCACGGAGTACAGCAAAAGCTATGCTATGTACATATGTGTTTTGTGTGTGTGTGTGTGTGTGTGTGTGTGTGTGTGTGTGTGTGTGTATGTGTGGTCCATGCACATATCCACTGCAATTACATGTATGTCATATCCAAACATGTGTGTTCTTTGGTGTACAGTGACAGTCATCTGTCACAGCTGTGTAAGACCCAGGGCCCCTGTTATGTGTAGAGCCAACCTGGTTATGTACAGTGGTATCATTGCATTGCATAACACATGATGGAACCTTGTCAGTACATGTGTAGTCTGCACAGTTGCTGTAGACCTATGTACAGTCCACTGGTCATGAGTCACATGGTGTTGTGGTAATGTATGGATGTGTGTTGCTGGTCCAAGGACATGGTGATGTCTGAGGGCTACATAGTAGAATGCGGTGTTTACCTCTGTGATCTGCACCTGAGACATCTGTGATGGCTCTTGAGTGTGTACTGGTCAGTACATGTGAGTGGCCTTCATGTACATGGGGACAGTCACACCATACTATGGCCATCCATGTTTAGAATCCGTGTGCATGCAAGGCAGCCCTTTGCAACAGCTAAGTGTGTGAGCATGTCCAGTACGCCATTGTGTAGATGGACACAGTACATTCCAAATTGTGCCCTTCTGTGTTTAGAATCTGTGCGCATGCAAGATAGCCCTTTGCTTCTACTAAGTGTGTGAGCATGCCCAGTACACCGTTGTGTAGATGGACACACAGTACATTTCAAACGGACGTGTGATACTGTGTGTGAGCATGCCCAGTGACACCTTGTGTTGGTGATGTGCCTCTGTGTATGGGCATGGCCATTGACATCCTGTATAGCGATGGTGTTCATCCAGGCAACAGATGTTCATACCCCACGTCAGGATGGATGCCTACATTGAACACATTGGTTGACTGTCTTGAAGGGTGTACTGTCTCTGGCGCATCTCATATCTATGTAGTGTTGTAATAGTGCTCCATAGATAGGCAGTTGTCCCGCGCACACCACTGCCATGTGTTTGTCTACGTCTACCTTGGGACAGTAATATGCTTTTAGACCGCTCACTCTCTATACATTCCCTATCGGTGCCTTTGCCTTTCCGGATGATGTCATCCACTTAGAAGTATGCCTCTGGGAGTGCTGTGTTCCAGTAATCTCAGTAGCATGTCTGTGACTGCATAATGCTGTAGTGTGATAAGGTAGTTAGGTGCATGTTCGACTCCCAGCCCTGCTAAGTGTGTGTGTGTGTGTGTGTATGTGTGTTTCCAGCTGCCTGGGGACAGAGTAATGCTTTTAGATGGCTCACTCCACATACATTCCCTATCGGCATCTTTGCTTTTCTGGATGATGTCATCCACCTAGAAGTATGCCTCTGGTAGTGCTGTGTACCAGTAATCTCGATAGCGCATTCTGTAACTGCGTAATGCTGTAATGTGATAAGGTAGTTAGGTGTATGTTCAACTCCCAGCCCTGCCGTGTGTGTCTGTGTGTGTGTGTGTTTCCAGCTGCCTGGGGACAGAGTAATGCTTTTAGATGGCTCACTCCACATACATTCCCTATTGGCGTCTTTGCCTTTGCGGATGATGTCATCCACCTAGAAGTATGCCTCTGGGAGTGCTGTGTATCAGTAATCTCGATAGCGCATTCTGTAACTGCGTAATGCTGTAGTGTGATAAAGTAATTAGGTGTATGTTCGACTCCCAGCCCTGCCAAGTGTGTGTGTGTGTGTGTGTGTGTGTGTGTGTGTGTGTGTGTGTGTGTGTGTGTGTGTGTGTGTTTCCAACTGCCTGGGGACAGAGTAATGCTTTTAGACATCTCACTCCACATACATTCCCTATCAGCATCTTTGCCTTTGCGGATGATGTCATCCACCTAGAAATATGCCTCTGGGAGTGCTGTGTACCAGTAATCTCGATAGCGTGTTCTGTAACTGCGTAATGCTATAGTGTGATAAGGTAGTTAGGTGTATGTTCGACTCCCAGCCCTGCCAAGTGTGTGTGTGTGTGTGTGTGTGTGTGTGTGTGTGTGTGTGTGTGTGTTTCCAGCTGCCTGGGGACTGAGTAATGCTTTTAGATGGCTCACTCCCCATACATAACCTATTGACATCTTTGCCTTTGTGGATGATGTCATCCACCTAGATGTATGCCTGTGGGAGTACGGTGATGCTGGAACTCAGTAGCGCGTTCTGTTACTGCATAATGCTGTAGTGTGGTAGACTAGACAGGTAGGTGCTCGATTCCAAGGCATGGCAGGTGTGTGTGTTTGGCAGTTATACTGTATGTGTTGGTATCTGTGGGTGGCTAGCTGCAGGATGTGTTCAGTGTGTTTTGTTGCTGACCTATATAGTGTCCACAGCCCGCATATTCTGCCAAGACACTGAGTTGTCAACACATACATTCGCCAATAGGTCTGGTGAGGAACTGTCAGCAGCCCTACTCTTACCCTTGATACGGTCTGACCCATGTGACGCAACATAACACACGTGCCTTGATAGTAACAACACTACATGATGCAGGTGGCATATGTTCTTTCCTTTTCATTCCTGTCTAATGCATTGCTGTCATGTGGTCCGCTGTTGGGATATAAATGCCATATCTACATATGTGTGTACATGTATATGTGTGTATATATATATATATATATATATATATATATATATATATATATATATATATATATATATATATATATATATATATATATATATATGTCCATGTATATATGTATACAAATAATATATATGATATATGTAGATGTAGAGGTGGACATAGATGTGAACATATATGTCTGGGGACATCAGCACTATTGAATGTTTGTGCCGGATGATCTGTACGTGATAACCTGGGATCTATGTGTATATATGCCATGATGTGGCGGTAATGCACATCGCCTGTAGTGTGCAGGGCCATGGGCTGCAGTCGTGTAGACACCAGTTATTTTGTTGCTGGGAAGACCATGGGACATTGACTATGGTGATAGTAAGGTACTGTTGCCAGTTGTGTATGGATCTGAGCGACACTGAGCAGTGGTTATTAATTTGGAGGTTTGGTATTGGTCATATAACTATTCATTAGAAGACTATACTATGCAGATGAGGTTGACTATAGTGTATCACATTTATCACCAGGGTGTGCTGCTGGTCCCTGGAGTGTATGTGTGTAGTCAGCCGGGTGCAGTTCTCAAATATAGTTGACAGCATGGGAGGGGATCAGGCATACTGTATGAACATTGCAGAACTGTGCCTCGGGAGTGCTCCTGCCTTAGCACACCTAAGCTAGGGGTGTGTTTATACCTGCCTGGTGACATTGGGAGGGATGACAGCAGTGGTGGGGTAGTCAGGGTGTACAGGCTGCGCAAACAGGTGTTGATCAGCACAATCAGCAGATGACATGGCCAGCCCACACATGAACAGTACATTAATGTGAGCAAGCAGCATACACACAGGTTTCGTCCACACTCTACACCACTGATGTATACCTGCAGGGACATTTCACGACATAGTCCAACCAAATGACACGGGATGCAGCAGGCAACATATACCAACATGTGCAGGAGGCTAGGGCAGTGAGGATGTGTATGCTGCCAAACAACCCTTACTGGGGTGACATAAGACTTTATAGACCGAGGGTGACTTACCAAGGGCTACATGGGCTGGGGATGTTGGAGCACTATGGAGTGGACAGAGACCTCCTATAGCAGCTTGTTGACCTGTGCCTGCCACACCTGACACATCAAACAGGCTGAGGGAAACACATCACAGTGGATACCATGGTATGTGTTGGCCTAGGTGTATTATCCACAGGTACCTCACACAGCACAACTGGGGACGTCAAGGGTATCTCACAGGCATCTGCATCCAGAGTATTGCATCAGTTCACAGATGCCATGTCAACACATGCTAGTGAGCACGTACATGTCCTCAACACACGTGATTTGTAGACCAGCAATATGCATCTGTTCAACCACATGGATGACTACCCTGGGGTACTGGGTGCTATAGCCTGCACACACGTACACATCATAGCACCACCCAGTGAGCGGGGTGGGGCCTACAGTCACTGCAGGGGCATACCCTCCAACAGCTAGGCCATATGTGATGGCCAGGGCATGAGATGGAATATGTGTGCTGTCTGCCCTGGAAGCTGTGATGTGTCTGATATATGGCTTCTGATACAGCTGTAGCACACCAGTGCCAATATGGACATCCCCTACAGTCTCCTAGTGGGGGATGCTGGATAAACACTGGTGTCGTGGCTGATGACACCCTTCAGCAATGCACACACACCTGAACACTCACACCATACTGAGGCGGATGCACAGGCAAGACATATACTTGTGCATGTGTTTGGGATGTTCAGTTCACAGTTCTGGTATCCGGACACATCCGCTGGAGCTCTGCAGTATTCACAAGCTACATGCATACAAGTTGTTATGGTATCTGCTATGCTATACAATCTTATCCTGCAGTAACAGTTGCAGCAGGAACAGCATGAGGCAGGGCCATACAGCCCAACACTACTGCCAAGGCCTGTGCAGGCACAGTGTGACTTGGTGAAGGAACTACCTGAGCAAGTCACAGTCGGCGAAAGCCCGTGCACAGTATGACCTGCCCTTGGCAAAGAGGCAACACAAGGCATATGCACTGAAACAGTAGGTACCCATGGATTTCCCCTCTCTGACCAGCACACAGTACAATGGATGCCAAACATGACAGTACCTGTGCTCGGCCATGTAAAGGAGGTACACTGTGTGCATCTGACATAGGCAGCACTCCAGCACCATCCTCAAGTCTGGAACACACCCAGGGTATGTCTATTGACCTAACAATTTCAGTTGTATTAGAATGTGTAGTTATCCATTGCTATGGTATGCATGTGAGCATACAAGTAACTGTGGTAGCCAAATGTTAGGGCAGCAGACAGTACACATCCATAGTGGCACCATGACCTCTGTAGCACATACGGGGGTCACAATGGTAGCCTGTAATACACAGGGTGTCCTAACCCACTGCAGATTATGGGCTGACCATCATGTGTGCCCGTACAGCCCACACACATTCCATGCAGCTGGACAGATGTGGACCAATACAGACAAATTATATATGATGACCTATGGATATGCCCAATGAATGACCCCAACCCCCTAAGACACACACAGACAACAGCAGGCCACCAGGCAGTTTGATGTAGATTGTGTAAGCTAGGACGTCCAACACCACTGTGCTGGTAATTAAAGCTGGGAACTAACATAATCTGGTATCCCTCCAACCAGCAATTTAGGTAGATCCACACACTGACATGGAGTACCCGGCATACCAGTACAGTAGCAGCAGATGTTTACAAATGTTGGCTGTGCCCCCCGTCAAACCTACACATGTGAGAGTCATGTGCGCCACCCACGGTGCTGTGTAGGACTGTGGTTGTGGTTGGATATCCCTCCACGCTATGCAGACATGTAGCAAATGTCAATGCCACATGACCATTTGCTGCCCTGCAGACACAGCATGACACCTGTCTGTGTAGAATGGAGGGGTCAGCAACACAGTACTATCTGGACATGTGACACATGCAATATAGTTGACCATACTTGGCATGCTCACACACATGACGGTATGACGGTAATGTCGGTCAACAGCATGCGTAACAGTCATACTGGGCATGCTCACACACTGAAACACAGGACGGCTAGGCATGCATACACCAGTGGTCCGGACATATCTGCCAGTATATTGCTATACTATTGGATGTCTGCGCTGTATGGTGTGTGTGTGTGGTCTATTGTCTGTACATATGCTATGGTCTATTGTTAATTCACATGAGCTATGTGCGCAGGGTACTTCTACCATCACGTGTACAGGGCGGTACTTTGTTTGCGGACAGGCTGACGCATTTGGATACAGACTGGGTAAGGCACATTCCAGCAGGTGGGAGCAGTTGTGCATGGGTTTGCACAGTGTTAAGCACTGCTGACCTCTGGTCACAGCACCTTATACACGTTTAGACTCCACATTTCTATGACAGTGCACTACTGGCATACTGGTAGACAAACACGCTTACAGCCGCTCACTCACCGACATTTCCACTTACATTTGTCACTCATGCTGGGTGTGTGCGATCCCTTGTGATGCATATTACATCGGACTACATGACCACAGTATCAGGTATGTGTAACCATTTTGCGATGACAGGTGTTCGACTGTACGGACTTGTTGGCCTGTCCAGTGAAGTAATCATATTTTATTTATTTATTTTATTTTATTTTACATTTGTTGACCGGGCTAGCCTAGCTGGATATATTTCCATTTTCAGTAGAGGCCCGGGGAGAAAAGCTCCACACAGAAATACACATAAAAAGAAAAAAAAAAAAAAAAAAAAAAAAAAAAAAACCTTACAATTAAAAAGCAATAACAATAATAACAAATGGCAATATAATGTCAAAATAAAAACTTAATTAAAGAAGATATATCAAAAGTATAACTTGTATGAGAAACAAAGATTCAAGTTAAAGGATGAGATGACAGTGAGAAAAATATAGGGTGACAAGTTGTTGTACAGAGAGAGTTAGAGGTAAGCAAAAGGGTAAAATATCAGAGAAAAGAGGGCAAAAATACTATAAGTGGGTAAAAAAGGAAGCCATCTAAGAGAGGACTGTAAAACAAGAGAAGCAAAAAAGACTTGCTAGCTATGAGACAAAGAGAGGTAAAGAAAAATAAGAGTTAGGAAGAAAGAGTTATAAACAGAAAAGAAAAGAAAAAAGAAAAGAAGAGACAGTGGCGGAAAATTGAGGAGGAGGATAAACAGATGTAGGTAGGAAGATTAGTCAGGTTTTATACAGGAACAGAGCCAATGGCTTTTGAAGTAATTCTTAATTTCTTGTTTGAAGAGAGGCAGAGATGCGAGTAGAGTGATTTCACTGGGTAGTGAATTCCAGCAACTTCCAATTGTATTAGAGAAAAGGGAGTCACCGGCTGAGTTATTGGACTTTGTAGGGCAGGCCATAAGTTTCTTAGAAGATCTAAGAGAGTTGAGATTATTATAAGGGATTAAAAGTTGAGAAAGAATAGGAGTGTTATTGGGCTGGTATAGTAATTTGTGGGCAATATTGAGTTGGGGAATAAGCAAAAGGTGTTGAAATTCCACCCATCCTAGTTGTTTCTTGTTCACACAGTAATGTGTTCTATAAGGGTTGCCAGTAGCAAATCTGGCAATGTTGTAATAGGATGTGGCAAGTTTGTTAAGGTTGGCTTTCTTAAGGTTGGTAAAGATTGGAGAAGCATAAAGAAGTGTAGATATAAGATGGGAGTGGGCAATTGTGGCTCTGGCAGAAGCAGTTAGGTAGGGGTTAATTCTATATAAGGATCCAATTTTTCTGTTTACTAATTTGATAGTGTTGTTAATGTGTTGATCAAAAGAGAGATTATTATCAATTGTTATTCCTAATAGTTTTGTTGTTGGTTCAGGGGAAATGACAGTAGCATTATTTGATGAGATGGTGAAATCAAGGGGTGGGGACCGAGAGGTAGGGGTGAAGAGGAGAAGTTTAGTTTTTTTGGCATTAAGAAGAAGGTAGCGTTTAAAAAAACATGTTTCAACTGTGTTGAAGATGCTTTGAGTAAGTGAATGAAGTGTTGTAGAAGAAGATGCTGAGCAAATTAGGGTAGAGTCATCAGCATATTGTATGACGGTTGCTTGAGGAATTGCTAGATGTAGGTCATTAATGAATAGAGTGAAAAGAAGAGGTCCGAGAATTGAGCCCTGAGGGACACCAATAGTTACAGGTAATAGAGAGGAAGTTTGGTTTCCCCAAAGAACTGCTTGTTGTCTATTGCTAAGATAAGATGTAAACCATTTAATGGCAAGGTTGTCAAAGGAAAGGGATGTGAGTATATTGATTAATATAGAGTGGTTAACCATATTGAAAGCTTTAGAAAGATCGATAAATAGTGCAGAAGAGAGAAGGTTATTGTTGCGGTTCCTATTTATGGTGTCTATAAAGGAAAGAAGAGCAGTGGTAGTACTATGATGGGGTCTAAAGCTATGTTGACAGTTGGCTATTAAGTTATGTACTGAGAGATGATTTAGAAGTTGTTGGTGTATACATTTTTCCATAATTTTTGCTAATGGAGAAAGGAGTGCGATTGGTCTATAGTTAGAATAGTCGATAGAGTTGCCTCCTTTGTGTAAAGGGATAATGTAGGACACTTTCCAGATGTCAGGATAGTTCCCTCTTGGATTGTTCTGTTTATGAGAATGGAAATAGGATATGTGATTGCTTTTGCAGCCTTTTGGAGAAAAAGAGAAGGAGGTTATCAGCAGAGGGGTACAAGGCTTGAGTTTGTGGATGAGTTTATAGATGAAAGAGGTAGAGATAGGTTGTAGTTTAAAGTTAGGGGATGAAGCAGCTTGGATTTGTGAGGAGTTTGAGTTATTGATGTTCATTTGCTTGGTTAGGGAATGAATAGTTTCAGTAAAGAATAGGTTGAAAGCGTTAGCAGTTAGGAGAGGGTGTCTGGGTCCGCATTAAGCGGGCTAGGTGTTTTAGCTGTACCTGGGGACAGGAGTTTATTTACTGAGGACCAGAAGGCCTTTGGATTGTTATGATGAGTCTGTTGAAGTTTGCAGTAAAGTTTTTTTTTTGTCTGCAATTATAGCCTTTTTAGTAAGGTTTCTAAGCTGGCGAAAGTGCAGCAGATCAGGATTATTTCTGTAACATCTCCATTTAGACCAGATTTTATTTCTGGAGAATTAGATTTTTGGTTTCTCTTGAGAGCCATGGGGCTATATTGGACTTCATTTTAATGGTACGCTCAGGAGCATGTCTATTAAGTATGGATAAGAAATTTGTGTTAAAGTATGATACTGCATCTTCAAGAGAAAGTGTTTTTAAGGGATTCCAGTTGCATTTACTAAGTTCCATTTGAAATGAGTCTATGTTAAACTGTTTTGTGGAACGTATTTTTCTAGTATTAGGGAGGTTAGTAAAGTCAGTCTTTTCTCTTTCTATATAAGTCAAGGAATGGTCACTGACATCATCTGGCAGGGTTCCTACTTTGTAGGTGTGTTTGGCATTATTTATCAATATCCAGTCTAGAATACCTTCTTTATTATTAGGCTTATTGATTCTTGTAGTTGAGGTAATGGTTTGGGTAAAGCCTTGGAGGTTTATATGGGAAGATGGATTCTTGGTATTTATGCAGTTCCAGTCTATATTAAAGTCACCTAGAATTATTGTTTCTTGGGGGAGAGTTGTAGATACCCAGCTAAGAAAGGCTTCTAAAATGGGTATGTTATTACCTGGGGGTAGGTATATACAGATAATGTTAAGGGATTTCTTGGTGTTCAAGTGAAGTTTGATTATGATGGCTTCTACTTTGCTATCCTGGGTTGGGTCTATTTTTAGGGTGGAGATATTTAGTTGATTGTTAAAAAGAATTGCTACTCCGCCACCTTTACGTTTAGTACTGTCATGTCTAACAATATTATAGCCTTGGGGTATAATTTCTGTGTCTTTAGTGTCAGGCTTAAGCCAGGTTTCAGAGAGGCAAATAATGTCAAAGGAATGGATATCAAGGAGAGCATGTAGGTGAGGTACTTTATTGTTTATGCTTTGAATGTTTAGATGTCCTATTAGGAGAGTATTGTTAAGTTTAGTTTTAGGAGTAAGAGGTGAAGGGTTGATAGGGCCAGGGTTAGGGTGTATGTCCCCATCCTGTAAGGTATGGTTCTTTGGTTTGGTTATTACGATGTTGTTAAAGAAGGATTTTAGTTTCATTTTTCTATCTGTAGAGAGGCCATGCTTAATGTGTATGAGTCTGTGGAATTTAGGTAGAATGTAGTTGGGGGTAGAGGTACTGTTGGAATATGACATAAAAGACATGTCCAAGCAAGGTAGAGTTTGCTTATGTGAGAGGGTAGGCTGGCCATAGAGAGGGGTTTCAAAGAATGTCAGAAGGTAGAGTGAGAATAGTGTATGTAAGAGTAATACAGAAAGTATGAACATAGTTAGGAAATAGGAAGCCATAATTAAAGAGGAGATAAAAGTAGATTAAATGAAAAGATTATGTTAGAGGAATGTAGAAAACTAAAGAGATTCTGTTTTGGGAAAGGTATAATGAGATAGAAAAGGTAGATGGGAAGAGAATGGTCAATAGAGGAATTATAAGTGAGAGATGTAGGAAATAAGGAGGTTAGGCTAGCAATGGTAAAAAGATAGAATGGTGAGGTAAGATGTGTAGTTAATAGAGAGTATTAGAGGTAGGATAAGTAAAGGGTAGAGGTAAGAGGGGATTATACAGAGAATAGGGGTAATTAAAGGTGGAGAGGGAGGAGATAAGGGTGTGGTTAAGAAAGAGCGGGAATGAGAGAGTGCTCTGTATAGGTTGAGGAAGATAGGGGGAGTGGTTAGAGGGGTATAAGCATAGGACCCTGGGGGTGGTGTGGAATTGGGGGTAGGAGGGGAGTGAGTGAGCCGCGGAGCGGGTAGAAACCACAGCAGAAAGGATTAGGAGAGGGAACTATCTAAAATGGAGGTAAGAGAGGTCTGTGAAGCTGAAGGTAGGAAGAGTTATGAAGTGACCAGGAGCATCTAAGAGGGGATAAGTGAGAAGGGCTAAGGCACTATTAGGTATGGCGTAGGAGTAAAAAGGAAAGGAGGGGTATAGAGGGGATACTAGGGAGGGATAGAAGGATAGAGCAAAACAATATAAGGGTTGTTACAGGGAGAAGGAAAGGATAGTCAAAGGAAGAGTGAAACAAGCAGAGCAGGGATAACAAGTGAAAATTCTCAGAGAAAAAGGTAGGGTCAATGGTGATAAGATACGAGCAGTAGAGCACAACAGAGAATACAATAAGGGGGAGGGGGAGGAATGACTGCTGGCAGATCCGGTAGTTACACAAAATACACCTAGAAGGTGCAGAGGGCTGGAATAAGCAAGCCAAAGTCACAGTATGATAAAGTGTACTTATATGACATACAAAGTTATCCAGAGGCGTTAGTCCAAGGGCAATCTGTTAACATATTATATGCGTGTTCCTCACACGATCTTCTCCCATCTGCCTGATACATGGGAACCGATACTCTGCAATGCTGACATGTGACTTCAGTTTGTTAACGCAGCTGTCCGCCAAGTCATGCTACCGCATACCTACTGCATGTTGTCCACCTTTCAGATTGCACGACGGAAGACTGTAGGAGTGACACCTTTCTCACTTTGCATGGGACAGTCCCTCATCATGCATATTTCATGTGACAATACCAGAACTCTCCACCAATCGGGGACACATTTCTAAAGAATCAGGGACAGGTCAAGAAAAATCAGGGACACTTTTACAAAAGTAGTGCTATTAACTTGAAACATTGACAGAATCAGAGCATATGACTTAATACACATATTCTGAAGTAACAGTTCTTTATAACTCTTACTTATTGTCATTAGTCAGTAAGTGTAATTCACCACCTTTCCTTCAACAGCCACTAATTTTAGGAGGGATTAAGAGGGACAGAATTAAACTTTCAGTCAAACTCAGGGATGTACCTGACATTCAGGGACAGTTGAGTGGTATGGACAATACTCTAGCCATTGCAACTGTCCTGATTAGGGGACATTCTCATGTTGTACGTGTCTGTACTGGTTGCTTGTTACAGGTCTTGTATACCTGATATGTCGATATGTCATATGTAGTAGCATAAGCAACTTTACTGCTGCTAGACTATGCTTTGATTTGTTCCGATATGTATATTTCTGTACTATGCATGGCTGTAGATATGTTCTGCCCTGGTACATCTGACATTTCTACAGAGCAGGTTCCACTTTGGCCATTCAGAATGGTGGCAACTCTATAGACCCTATATGTAGAGCTATCACATGTGTCAAGGCAACACATACCCACAACCAGTAGTAAACGGACAACTTCCACGGTTTGCATACGTTAAGGTTATTCATGTAGCATTATAATTGATAATACTGTTTCCTATTACATGTAGCTGTTACTGATACAGCCAATTGATGTCTGACACCACTACATACACTATATAGCCTCCATTCCCAAACTCACAGGCCATGTGCCATGACTGTCATTTTGCAGGACACAGCTGCCCAGATGGGTGTGTCCCTCACAGGCATATGGGTGTTGAACCTCTTCTATTATGCTATCATCTACCTAAGGTGGTCAGCAAATTATGCACTTTCTGTCAGTAGCAGAGCTCACATACAAATGGATGTGAATGAACACATTATCAGGAGAAATGCATAACACCCTGTGGGACACATTTAGACAATTGGTTCTATTAATCAGACATATTCACAGTCACAGAGCATATGTATTCATTCATGTTTGTCCAGGTACATACTGTTTATGCCTCATACATGTTGTCATCTGTCATTACCTGTATTCTGCCACCTGTTCACCTAATATCACTAGTTCTGGAAGTGTTTAGTTGGACTTTGTTACATTCTGATACATAACTATGGATGTCCATGCTAATCGGGTACACAGCACTGATTTGGTCTCTGTGTATTCCCCGATGGTTTACAGACTATCCGGTATAAGTGCTCTTCAGGTTTGGGAGGTGTAGGCCTATGCTATTCCCACATAGGTATATTAATGACTTCAATTGGGTGGGCCTACTACATCTCTGCCAACCAGCACCTGCAAACTTAAGCCCATTAATGCATACCCATGGTCCACCTACCTGGCACCCCTCTACAGCAGTCGTGACAAATACTTACTGCAAGTGCAGCTGGGGTATAAGCACACCCCTATACATTGCCCACTCTCCCCGTCTCGGGACACATGTCATACATTTTGTCAACCCATGTATTATCACACTTGCACAACCTACTCTTCCATGTACACCTACATCCTGCTCATATTGATGTCAGCAGATTCTTACGTACCCTGAATTTTTGGGGTCCCACAAAGGACACCGTTATCCATGTTTAAAGTGTAGACCTTGCAGAACTCTCCCACTGGTACTTTCCTACCGGTATTTTGGACAGCGGCAGTGTATTTATCTGTATTGCCTGTCTGTATGTCTGTCCGGCCTAGCTGGGCAATGTGGGGGGTACAACGTTTATTTATTGGACCTCCCAGTCACATATGCCTGGGCTGTAAATATGTTACCCCTGATTGCTGTGAAGTAACCTATTTATGTACATCTGTATATCTACACTGACATATATATTTTGTTTTGTGTGTATATGTATATATCACTACCTGTTGTTTGTGTGTGTATATATATATATATATATATATATATATATATATATATATATATATATATATATATATATATATATATAATGTTAATACTTACTCAATAAGAAAACTTATAAACAAGACATGGGACATTTTTAAAACTATGCCTAATAGGCTGGAAATATTTAACAGACAAATTAGCTATAGTTTTAGGAGAGGTCCCAATCTCAAAAATTTGTACGAAATGAACAAACAGGACATTGATAAAAAGAAAAAGGGTATTTTTCGTAGGGGGAGATGTTCCCAATGTATATGTATTGCAAATACAGAGGAACTAATATTACCTTCTATCCCTATGATATTTAAGGGTAAACATCACTATACTTGTTATACTAGTGGGGTAGTATACTTGGCCTACTGTACCTCATGTTGGGAATATTATGTGGGTAAGACAGAGAGACATCTATGACAAAGAATATATGAGCACATGTATGATGTAAACAGGAAAAAGGAAACAAATGCTCTATATAGACATACATTAACCTATTTGGGAGCCATCTTCAAGTTTTGGATATTGGAAATGGTACCCAAGAATAGTAAAGGGGGGGATTGGGAAATGCAACTCAGTTACAGAGAATTAATCTGGCAACTACGTTTGGATTCCAATACACCTCCAGGGATGAACGATTATGTGTCATTACTACCAGCCCTAAAACTCAGGGCTAATAAGGTAAAAATAAAAAGTAAGAATAAGAATAAAAACAAAAACACATAGAACATTTTTGCAACACCATTAATATTATTATTATTACTACCATTATTTTACATTTTACATTTCCCATCATCTATCTATTCTTCCATCCATTTATTATCAACTTTTTTATGTATTTATTTATTTATTAACTCTATACACAATTTGACAGAAGTTTTCAACCAAGTTTTTTTGCAATTTATATTTTGTCTTTATAGGAGACTGTTTTTTTAAAAACTTTTAACATTGGTTGTTAATAACTTATACTGCAAATCAACATATGTAGTCAAAATTATGGACATATGTTATTTATGTATTTATGTATTATTTTTTTAAATAAATATGCTATTTTTTTTCCATAATAAATTTTTATTGAAATATATTTTCCAAAAACATTACAAAAATACAATAAACATCACACACATAATACACTATAACTACTACAAACCATTTATACAATATCTACATGAAATACTTCCTATATTTAATATATTCCTAAAATCAGCATCATGCTAATATAATATTGAAGAACTTTCCCATATTTTCAGGTTATTAATATTTTTGTTAGTTTGTTTCAGAAGTAATTTATGTGCTAGTATATGTTTTATAGCCACAAGCTTAAAATTATTCCATGATGTCTTATGTGGTTCTAGCCAATTTGTGGCTATATAGAGTTTATCAGCAAAAAAAAAAAAAATATTCATACAAATAATAGTTTGCGATCTGGAAAGCTCTCTTGGAGGAATGTGTAGAATCATAAATTTCCATGACAGTGTAGAACTTTGATAACCCATCTTTTGCAGTTGTACTTTAAGAGAGTTCCAAAGTTTATATACGCATTTACAACTCCAGAACATATGAAGAAGATCTGCTGTTTGATCTGCACAGTATGGACAAACTGGAGAATTCCTAGTGTTAAATTTATGTAATCTAAGATGCTTGTAATATGCATTGTTCCAAATCATCAATTGCGTGTACATCAGTTTTTGAAAAGAAACTGATTTCCTAGTTATATCAATTGCTTTTAATATCTGATTGTCTGTTACTGTTACTTTGTTTACCCAATACTCTGAAAGCAAAATTTTGTCCTGAAATTTCAAATCCTTAATTAATTTGTATGCAGTTGCTATAAATTTAGTGTCTTGTTGGATAGCTTGCCACAATTCAGAGCACTTATCCACAAATCCAGCTGCAGGTTTAAAGTTCCTAAAATAGCTCAAGGCAAGTTCTTTAACTTGTCTCATTATAACAATGTAACTTCTAGGTAGATTCATTTCCTGTCTAATTTGTAAAGCCAATAAGTCAAGTTTATTAAAACATCAAATAGAGTCAGATTAACTATTAATGGAAATTTGCTGAGATCGATCAGCTGATTATTTAGTTTAAAATTAGGATTCCTGTGGAAAGGTTGAAGAACCATCATATATTGCAATAAATCTACGGACTGAAATAAAGTTTGCAAAGATGAGACACAGGTTATTATGTGGTCCATGACCCCATATTTTATCAGACTAATTTTGTCCATAAAGGGTAATGCTTTAGGATTTATTTTCCTATCCAAAATATGCTTATGATTCAAGACCACCCAAGTTGGTATCCATTTTGTATTCATTACATCATAATTAGCAATTCTTAAAATTTGATTAGCATTTAAAGTTTGGTAGCTCAAGTCCCCCTCTTGTTTTAGGGGTCATTAATTTCTCATAAGATATTCTAGTTCTTTTTGGGTTCCAGATAAATTTAGCTAGATCTTTATGCATTTGTTTAAAAACTGTTTTTGAAATTGATAATTGGGCAGACCTAAATATGTATAACATTTGTGGTAGTATATTCATTTTCACTATTGATACTTTTGCTAATACCGGTAGTTTTAAATTCTTCCATCTGTCACAATCAGCTATTATGTGTTCCCATACTTGTTTAACATTATTGTTATAAAAGTCCTTATTATCCGTAGAGAAGTTGATACCCAAATATTTAATATTTTCTTTACATGTTAACTTCCCCATCAGGGCCATTAATGAAAAAGGTTTTGGGGTTCTTAACGGGAAGATATTCGTTTTCTGTAAGTTAATTTTATAATTAGAAACTACCAAAAATTCATTTATGAGCTTTAATATCTTTTTACTGTCCGAAATTGGGGTTGTACAATAATAACATTAATATTTTATTCCTATAAATTATTGGTGCATTATGATACAAATTTTGCTTGATATATAAAAATAGGGGTTCTAGATATAGGTTAAACAATAAGGGGGACATGGGACAACCCTGACGAGTACCTTTTTTAATCTGTATTCTGTTAGAATAAGTCCTATTGATGTATAGTGTAGTGTATGGATTACTATATAATATTTGTAGTATCTGAATGAATTCTTGGGGCAAGTTAAAATAGGGTAACACATCAAACAAAAACTTTATGTCTACTCTATCAAATGCTTTCTGGTCATCTATTATAAGAGCATAGATATTAAAGTTGTTTTGTTTAGCATACGTCATCATATTATGCAGTGTAAGTGTGTTATCGCTAGTTTGTCTAGTTGCCATAAATCCAGCTTGTTCCTTAGAAATTAGATATATCAAAACCTTCTTTAGTCTTGATGCTATAATTGATGTTAAAATTTTCATATCCACATTCATTAGTGCTATTGGTCTGTAATTATCTGGGTTAAGGGATCTGAATTGGTTTTATGTATGAAAATTGTTTTTGACGCATTGAGGTGGGGGTCACTAATTTTATTTTTAGTTATATAATTAAATACATGAGACAATTCTTTTCCCAAACTATCATCAAACTCTTTGTAAAATTCAGCTGTAATACCATCAGGCCCTGGCGACTTATGTACTTTCATATGTTGAATTGTATATACTATTTCTTCTTTAGAAATAGGTTTAATCAGGTCACTTTGCAGGCTCTCTTCTAATTCTGGAAAGTTAATTTTTTGCAGAAAACTTTTATTCTGGTTATGTAGAGACCTATCAGTTTGCCCCTCATACACCTTAGTATAGATTTTCCCAAAAGCATCAACAATATCCTCAGTTTTAGAATATATTGTGTCGTTATACTGTATTTCCGAAATATATCCAGTTGTTTTGATTGATTTATAATCCTTGCCAGTGCTTTTGATGGTATTTGAACATTATTAACATATTTCACTAAACACCTATGTTCTTGAAGTGTTAATTTATTATTATGAAGCAAAAAGAGATCCCTTTGAAGCTTCAACATTTCCTCCTCAGTTTGAGCATTAAAATTCTGAATCAGCTCATTATCAAGTTGTTTTATTCGTATTTCTAGTTTTGAATATCACTATTATGAATTTTCTTATAATATGAGGCTTTTTGTATAAGAAATCCTCTAATTTGAGCTTTAGCTGTCGCCCATTCAATGTCAGGAGTATGTTTTTGGAGTTTCAAGCTATCTGTAAATTCTTTCAAATATTTTATAATTCCGTCTGCTATCTCTTTTTTACTTAAAAGATTTGGGTTGAGTGACCAATTATAACCCCTATGCCTTCTTGTGTCTTTTAAATCTTTAGAAAATTTTAACGAAATTTTTGAGTGATCTGATAGATGACGAGTATATATAACCACCACTGGTTCTAAATTCGTTTGTGCTTTAGATTTCAAAAAGTAATCTATTCTAGCCCACATTTTGTGGCATGGTGAATAGAAGGTGTATTTATTTGCATTATTAATATCTTGTGAATAAGAAAAGGGGTCATATAATTGAAAATCTTCCTTAAAATCATTTAATGCTATCCTGGCCTGCTTATTAAATGCTCTTTGTGGACAAGACCTATCCAACTTTGGATTTTGATAGGTATTCCAGTCCCCACCCACAACAAAATAATAACCATCATATTGTGTTAATATTGGATATAAAATGATGCTATGAAACTGTGTCGATCATTACATGGGGCATATATATTCAAAAGTAGGATAGGTTTATCAAATGCATTATCCGATAAAATCACATAACACCATCGCCCATTTGGATCCACTTTGGAGTCTAAAATCCTATCTTTGTATTGGGTTTTGATAATTATAG
The DNA here is from genome assembly GCF_019279795.1 of Protopterus annectens. Taxonomy (NCBI): domain Eukaryota; kingdom Metazoa; phylum Chordata; order Ceratodontiformes; family Protopteridae; genus Protopterus; species Protopterus annectens. The sequence continues at coordinate 767,369,544 of NC_056730.1, read as the reverse complement.
CCACTCCCGCACTGTTTGTCTTACCTTCTGATGTCACTAGCTCTCTAATCCAGTTCTTTTTTCTAATATCATTCCATTGTTCATTCATCAAATGTGTTTCCTGTAGAAATATAAACAGTGCTTTGTCCTGTAATAATATGTGTAGCAACAGCTTTCTCTTCTTCAAGTTCTGGAGCCCTTTAACATTCCATGAGTTCAACTCCCACATTCAGGTCTTGGTATCAAATAACAATATAAGAGGGAATTATCAAATTGACATGTATTGACTGTACACTATATCTAATCTGGAAGCATTTCCTACATCCCGTCCCTAACCAGTGCTTACCCACTTTACCCCTGGACCCGGATTTATATAGGTCTTTTATAAGAGAAAATATAAACAAGGTTAAACACACCAACACATTGAAAACTTCAGGTAATAACATTTAAAACATTTCCTAAACTTACAACCTATATATTCTAGCATATCTACATCAAAGTCTAAACTACACATTCCCTACCAAACACCGCTACTTAACTACAGCTTTGGTTTAACTATTAGTTAAACAAATCTCATTTCTAAGGTTATTACTGTGTAAAGGAAAGTTTTAGTAGATTGGGTACTTATTTTATCCTACCTTAAGTATCTGTTTTGTTGCAATCATTATGTACATAAACTTTTACAGAGGAGAGAGAAAAAAAAAATGCATCCTACATTTTAAATCTGTACCCTACACAGTGCCTGCCACTCACTGCATATAGTAAAACAAATGATTTTGGTTCACACCTATAAAAGAAGAAAAAAATAGTAAAAGTACATGTTATTATGTGCTTTAAGTATATACTGTAATGTTATTTCATTATAAAAAGAACATTAACATATTATTTTCAGTTCTCTTTGTCTTCTCAAGCCAGGAAACCATCAGAAATACTCACGACGGGGGACCTATTTCACAGCAGGACCACAGGAAGTGTTACATCCAAATCAACACTCTCAGTTGAAATCCAGGCATTTCCTGTTTACCACACAATGGAAATAGACCTTGGAGGTCATAAAAGTCTGGAAACCAGACAGCAGACCCTCAGATTAGCATAAACAAACAGTTGTATTGCTTTTTCAGAGGCCTGAACAGTTTAGTGAAGAAACAAAGGATTAGAAAAGCCTTGAGGTAAAATACATGCTGGATCTGACTACAGGAACATGCCAGTCTCAATGGAAGTTCTTTTCAGCCCTCTGATGCAGGTAGAACTTTAAAAACTTTCAGAAACACTTCTTTTGCCTGATTTTTATTGGAAACAGAATATTTAGTGCCATCCACCATAAATGTAAGCATATTGGGGTATTTCATCTGGAATTTAATTTGTTTATCAATCAGAAATTTACAGTAAGCAGATAAAGACTGTCTAGCCTGCCTTACTTGTAATGGTAAATCTTGAGCCAGAAATATTTTAACATTTTTCCACATAACATAGCCACCATTTTTTTTGCAGTAAACAGTATTTTGCTAACATCTTGAAAGTTCAATATCTTAACATATACAGGTCTAGGCATAGTAGAAGCTTGTACCTCTCTCAGCGCTCTGTGTGCCCTTTCTATTACAATCTATTTCACCCCATCAGCATCATTTAACAGGATTTCAAATATTTGTGTTATGGCTGGTATTAGCTCTGCATACTGGATGTTTTCAGGGATTCCTCTTATAATAATATTATTTCTTCTAGACCTTGCTTCTAAATCAATAAGTTTATTTTGCATGGCTTGTACATCCACATCACATACCTTTGATTTTTTCTCCAGCATGTCAATTTTGTCCTCTATTTCAGAAATTCTGGTCTCAGTCTTGTCCATTCTCTGAAGCAATTGATTGCATAAAATTCCAAATGTTTGTATTTGTGAGGTCAAGTCCTTTAGTGCTTCCTGTATAGGCAGTAAAGCGTGTTTGATATCCTCCATGTTTAGTGGCTGATCAGTCCTGGATCTAGTTTCTGGTTTCTGTTGTTCCTGCTGTCTAGTAATCCTTTCTTTTTTCGCATTTCCATCCTTTACTGGCAACTGTAGTTCTGACAACTTTGTCTTAGTAGTAGTTGTTTCCATGGTTCTTCCTTGTTGCAAGATTTTTCTTTCCCCAAGCAGAAAGGCAGAATAAAGAAAGCACACGGTACTTTGTTTGTTTCTCTCTTCAGAGCAAAGTAATCACTTGTAATCCTGATGGATAAATACTTTTTTCCCACTTTTTTAACTGATTTTAGATTAGGTAAGTATAAATGCAACTTTTTATCGTCAATTTGATGTTTAAACCTCCTGATACCCACTCAGATCAGAGATTTTCCTCGGGTTAATTGAAGAGCTACAGTTTAGCAGTGTTTACAGCATGGCAGACATCTTTGAATGAAATCAATATGCTATTTATTTTAAACTTGTAAGATATCTCACTTGTACAGACAGATTCCTCAGGATTCATGAAGCTTGTGCCAGGCGCATGCATAGCGTAGGTGTTATAACGCCAAATATGGCCGTCGAGCGATTCAGGTACGATCCAATTCCACGTGCACTACCGGCGTACGCCAGAACTGCGCAGCCCCTGGCGTAGGTATGTTAATCACTCCATGTGCAGGGTCGCATCATGCAAATGAAGGCATATAACGATTCATGAAGTGGTGCAGGCATAGCGTAAGCCCACGGAAATGTAAACCAAAAAACACGGTTTACATTTTCCCAAACAGAACATCGGAGCTATGGAAGAGGGCCAGACCCAGGTATCACAATGTTAACATATGCTAATGGTGAAATACACAGCCAATGGCATAAGAAAAGATGCACAACACGTAAATAACAACATTTAATGTCATGTCCACAGTAACTCACAGCACAACCGCAGGGCATGTGTGCGGAAGCTGTAACATAAAGAAATAATATAAAAATGTCATAAAATTGCAACGTAATAGAAATCAGGTTTACAGCATAATACACAATGGTAGGCATGGAACACCACAACCAAGGCGCAAGGGTTGCTAAGGGCTTGCGATAGTGTTTGGCGCGGTAACTATGAATTAGTAGTCAATGCCATGCAAATGAGGCAGATAATACTGAATCGCAAATGTCCCGCTGGATGAAGGTTGTACCATAGCGGTATAACACCGAGGAGTGGCTCAGAGGAGATACATGACATCAGCAGAGGGGTGTGCCACCGTAGCAGTAAGCACATTGGAGCATTGCAAATCTGGCCTGTCCGTTGCTAAGCAAAGCTGCAGGACAGGGGTGGGGAGGAATCGTTTAGCTCAGAGCACACATGGTGCCCAAAAGCTCATGTGTACGAGGATGAAAATGTGCCCAAAACCCAGTAATCAGACGCACGTGCCGCAAACAATAGCAGGAAGTAGGGTAATTGGAGTACTAATGAGCAATCAACACCAATCAACCCACGAAGGCCAGTCGACGGCAGCTGACAAGTCTGCTTTCAGAAACCTGCAAAACAGGATAGGGGAGGCATTTGAATGCAAAGAAAGGAGGGGAGGTATTGGATTGCAAAGATAGGAGACCTGACACAGCAGAGCAAAGCAAACCAACAGCAGACCGGCAGTAGCACACATAATGCAAGGTACGCCAGGTCCAGGAAAGTACAAATGAAAGTAGGCTGCAGGATGCAAGCCAGAAAATGGTAGGTGCAACGTGCAGAAATGTAAAGGGAAGGTCAAGAGGTAATCCACGGCAGGCAAATGTAATTCAACACCAAAGGCACCACAATAGTAGTTCCGGCAGTAAAACACATAAGATAACCTGTAGCTATGATCGTACATACACACCCTATGACATCATCGGTGTTAACAGCACAATAGTATAAAGTGTGAAAGCACCCAACACACACCTGTGTATTCCCAAACACCGCACCATAGGTGTAAACACACAGGGAACTTTTAAAATGTACATGTTGGGAGCGGCCATAGCTGTGATTCATCAGCATGTGTTAGAGACTGACGGTGATTTGGAGGATGATGCCGATAACCACCACAGGCCTCGGAGGAGAAGGAGAGTGTTCAGACCAAGGGTAACCTACCAGGGGCTAGATGACCTGGAAATAGTAGAGCATTACAGGGTAGACAGGGACATCTTACAGCAAATAGTGGAGCTGTGCCGGCCACGCCTGAGAACCAGAAACAACAGAGGGGAACCCATCTCAGTGGACATGAAGGTATGTGTAAGCCTGCGAATACTGGCCACAGGTACCTTTCAAAGGCCAACTGGAGATATAATGGGTATCTCACAGGCATCAGCATCCAGGGTACTACACCAGTTCCTGGATGCCATGTTACCACATGCCAATGATCAGATATACTTCCCCAGAACTCAGGAGGAGTTGGCCAGCAATATGTGCCACTTCCTCCGTGTGGCACAATACCCAGAGGTCCACGAACAAAGCAACGGATATGAGCACTTATAAACAAACCAATAAATCCAAAAGAAGTGCCTGGGCACGCTGTTAGTGATCCAAAAGTGTTTATTCACAATAGATTCCACTCGAGTATTACGCTCGAACCAATAATACTTCAAAATAAAATGAACGCTCTTCCATACACATAAAATGCTGCGTTTTCGTCAAAAAGACTTCATCAGACAATCTAATAACACTAACCACACATTTAAATACTAAACTACTTAGTTAAAATTCATTTCATTGGTCCAAATGCTTAACAATTAGTTCAAACACACCAATCTATACATTTCATTCATTAATATTAATGACATTCTCATTAAAGTGCTTGGTGCTTCTTATTAAAAACTATTTAAATATAAATTTAAATATAAGTATATATATTCGACAACAGAGTTGTAACCATAAATAATTGACAATAAAATAGTCTTAAAAACTTATATTCAAAAATTAATATAAATACAACACATAATACTAAAATCCTAAAATATGTAGTGTGGGACTAAAACTTTCTTAGTATGCTGCCATCTAGTGACCAAATTCCAAACTACTCTATAATTTATTAGCCCTTATTTTTAATAAAGGTGTTATAGTTAGGAAATCATTGATTCCAGGTCTTGTGTTGAATCCAGGTAAACCTGCCACCATAATTCCTTATTTTCTAGGATGACCTCCAGGACCCCCCTGATGTCTGGCTTAACCTGGTCCAACACAAAATTCATTTAGCAGCAGGGCATACATTACTGTGTTTGTAAAGTGCATTAGTGCTTTTAGCTTTCAGAATGTCATAACCGTGTTCATATATTCTGCGTTTCAAGCATCTCTCAGTTTTGCCAGCGTGGGAATGACTGACATATCTGATAAATTGCAATATAAACAACCCTCTACTGTCACAATTATAGTATGTCCTGCTTGTAATCCTCTTTTCTACTCTCTAAATATATTTCTGCCTTATTCATTATGTATGGGCATTGTTGGCATCTTCATTTGTATGTCCCACACCTTCTAGTATTTCTTTCCCCAATACTTCTTTTCTCCTTTCTAAAATTTTACCTATATTTGGTGATTTTTGAACATCTTAGGTTTCATCTTGGGTATCTCTTCTATATCTGTTAAGATACTAAACTTATTCCATTCTTTTGTGAAAAAATCTTTTAACTTCTTGTTGGAACTATTATATTCTACAACCAAACTTCTCCTATAAATATCTTGATCACTCCTCTTGGTATTTACTTCTAAATTGTGCTCTGACCCAAAATTTTGCTTATCCCCCTTGCCTAGAATTGGTTCAAATCTACCCAACCTACCTTCCTCTACTTCACTTTTTAACTTATTAACAAAATGATCTGGGTAACCACGTTCTTTAAACATATTATATAATATCTTGCATTCTTCCTGAAAATCAATGTTGTTGGATGTCATTAGAGAGCCCTAACAAATTGTCCTTTAACAATATTCTTCTTACTATATAGATGTGCACTATCATAATGTAAAAGGAGTTCACATAGGTCTCCTTTCTATATATCTTACCAATTTACCAGCCCTTTTATATATTTCTATATCCAGATACTTCAGGGACTCAGTACTGATAGTATAGGTGAACTTCAAAAATTTGGTAGTTTGATTGATATATTCCATAAATTCCAAAAAACTTTCATCACTTCCTATCCAAAAAATGACGATATCGTTTAAGAATCTATGGTATAAAGTCCAAAATTCCTTATATTTACACTTGGTAATAAATTGCTCTTCCCATTTGGAGACTACAATATTGGCGTAAGTGGGGGCACAAGCGGCCCCCATGGATACCCCAGTCTTCTGCTTATAATATTCACAGTCAAACAGTCATTGACGATGACTCATTAAGTTTAAATGATAAGATTGCGAGTGTGATATTAATGGACACAGTCTTAAAATATAATTTTATCACATTTGACTGTGAATATTATAAGCAGAAGACTGGGGTATCCATGGGGGCTTGTGCCCCACTTACGCTAATATTGTACCAAATGGGAAGAGCAATTTATTACCAAGTAAATATAAGGAATTTTGACTTTATACATAGATTCTTAGACGATATCGCATTTTTGGATAGGAAGTGATGAAAGTTTTGAATTTATGGAATATATCAATCAAACTACCAAATTTTTGAAGTTCACCATACTATCAGTACTGAGTCCTGAAGTATCTGGATATAGAAATATATAAAAGGGCTGGTAAATTCGAGAGTAAGATATATAGAAAGGAGACATGTGAACTCCTTTACATTATGATAGTGCACATCCCCATATAGTAAGAAGAATATAAAGGACAATTTGTTAGGGCTCTCAATGACATCCAACAACATTGATTTTCAGGAAGAATGCAAGATATTATATAATATGTTTAAAGAACGTGGTTACAGATGATTTTGTTAATAAGTTAAAAGTGAAGTAGAGGAAGGTAGGTTGTAGATTTGAACCAATTCTAGGCAAGGGGGATAAGCAAAATTTTGGGTCAGGGCACAATTTAGAAGTAAATACCAAGAGGAGTGATCAAGATATTTATAGGAGAAGTTTGGTTGTAGAATATAATAGTTCCAACAAGAAGTTAAAAGATTTTTTTACAAAAGAATGGAATAAGTTTAGTATCTTAACAGATATAGAAGAGATACCCAAGATGAAACCTAAGATGGTGTTCAAAAATCCACCAAATATAGGTAAAATTTTAGAAAGGAGAAAAGAAGTATTGGGGGAAAGAAATACTAGAAGGTGTGGGACATACAAATGCGGAAGATGCCAACAATGCCCATACATAATGAATAAGGCAGAAATATATTTAGAGAGTAGAAAGAGAAGGATTACAAGCAGGACATACTATAATTGTGACAGTAGAGGGGTTGTTTATATTGCAATTTGTCAGATATGTCAGTCATTCTACGTTGGCAAAACTGAGAGATGCTTGAAATGTAGAATATATGAACACAGTTATGACATTCTGAAAGCTGAAAGCACTAATGCACTTTACAAACACAGTAATGTATGCCCTGCTGCTAAATATGAATTTTTTGTGTTGGACCAGGTTAAGCCAGACATCAGGGGGGGTCCTTGGGAGGTCATCCTAGAAAATAAGGAATTATGGTGGCAGGTTTACCTGGATTCGAACACAAGACCTGGAATCAATGATTTCCTAACTATAACACCTTTATTAAAAATAAGGGCTAATAAATTATAGAGTAGTTTGGAATTTGGTCACTAGATGGCAGCATACTCGTAAGAAAGTTTTAGTCCCACACTACATATTTTTAGGATTTTTAGTATTATGTGTTGTATTTATATTAATTTTTTGAATATAAGTTTTTTAAGACTATTTTATTGTCAATTATTTATGGTTACAACTCTGTTGTCGAATATATATACTTATATTTAAATTTATATTTAAATAGTTTTTAATAAGAAGCACCAAGCACTTTAATGAGAATGTCATTAATATTAATGAATGAAATGTATAGATTGGTGTGTTTGAACTAATTGTTAAGCATTTGGACCAATGAAATGAATTTTAACTAAGTAGTTTAGTATTTAAATGTGTGGTTAGTGTTATTAGATTGTCTGATGAAGTCTTTTTGACGAAAACGCAGCATTTTATGTGTATGGAAGAGCGTTCATATTATTTTGAAGTATTTATTGGTTCGAGCGTAATACAATACCCAGAGGTACTGGGTGCGATAGACTGCACGCACATACAAATCAAGTTACCACCCGTTGAGCAGGGTAGGCACTACATAAACCGCAAAGGATTCCACTCCATCAACTTCCAGGTCATGTGCAATGCCCAGGGCATTATCATGGATGTGTGTGCTGGCAGCCCTGGAAGCTACCATGACTCCCATATCTGGCATGCCTCACAGTTGTATCAGGTATTTGTCAGGGGGGACATCCCACATGGCCATCTTGTGGGGGATGCTGGCTATGCACTGGAGCCATGGATGATGACTCCCATCAGAAATGCACATACACCCATGCAAGAACGCCATAATGAGGCACACGCACAAACCAGAATCATCATAGAGCATGTGTTCAGGATGCTGAAATCACGGTTCTGGTGCTTGGATACATCTGGTGGAGCCTTGCAGTACTCTCAAGGCACGTGTGCCCACATCGTCATAGTATGTGCCATGCTACATAATATGATCCTGTGGAAGCAGCTGCAACAGGGACAAAATGGTGAAGGCCCTCATAGCCCACCGCAATTGCCAAGGCCATTACAGGCACAGAGGGATTCAGACCACGAACACACTGTGCCAGCCCCAGTAGGCAGATGGAGGCATGCCCAATATGCCTATGCCTTGGCAAAGAGGGAACTTATAGCACATACTCTGACAGTGTAGGCCCCTATGGACTGACACCTCTCCACCTGCACACACAGTAAAATGGATGGCACACAAACATGACCACCTGTAAATTGTAATGTATAGGTGGCCCAATGTGTGACTCCTACATAGGCAGCCCTCAAACATTGTAAACACAACAGCCAGTGGAACACGGAATGCCAACACCTGAACAGTACATGAGTCTTACAGCATATGGTGGTGCTGTGTGCCTGCCATGTTCCCTGCCAGATATATATATATCTATATATATCTATATATATATATATATAGATATATATATATATATATATATATATCTATCTATATATATATATATATATATATATATATATATATATATATATATATATATATATATAGACATATATATATGTACACATATGCATATATATAATACAGATAGAAAGGGCAATAGAGGGATATATGGTGATATAGATGGATTCAGCGATATCTGCAAATATAATAGATAGTTCAACGACATTCATAACATCTTGGAGGTACAAATAAATAGGATACCGCCAACCATGGAATGCGTAACATACCGACATGCGTAACCACGAGGCTAAAACACCGATAGAACACAGTACCGGAACAGTACATCCGCGAGTAATAGTATGATGATATGAAGGGACAGTTAGTCACCGCTGCCGGTGTTGCGGTCCACGTAGGTACCATGTTCAACTGTGTCTGTGAGTGCCATAGTCTGTGTAAGTGTGCGTTGAGGGTGCAGTGTGCATCTCTGTGTGAATGTAATGTGCGTGTGTGTCCGCAACATGTGTTTGTTAGTGCCAAGTCAGAGGCAGATCAGTACGGTAGGTGTGGGTATAGGTAGCCATAGGCATACGGTTACTACATGTCCCACAGTAGGAGGGACAGCCCCACCCTGGGCAGGTGTGTCCTGACATAAAACAGTACAAAGGGCAAATGTCCGAGATGGTAGGACATAAATACGTCCCATATATAATGTAACAGTTGTATTTAATAGTTATGCCTGTATGTAAGAAACGTAAATGTTACATGCAATATGATAAGTAGCCAAAGTCACACAACAATAGGTATGTAGTGAGGATAAAAGTATGTGTTAACCTGTGTACTGACCGTGGCTATTTGTTGGCCTGTAAACACCGCTTTGTGTCCCGCAAGTGTCCAACAATGACCATATGAAAAGGTGGCAACCCATGGCAAACAGGCTCTTTTAACAACACAACCACAATGACTGCAAATATCTGGGACAGAAATACAAGGGATAGCTGTCACTTACACATATCCCTTGCTATATCGCTGCAATTACGGAGGTATACAAGTAGCAAGCTCACCTGCAGACGACATAGAAACCAATTAACAATGTCCCAACGTACAATCCAGTAACATAAGTCTACTAACTATTAGCTCTCTAATTAGGGACGGAGCCCACACACATATATACGGATTATGTAGAAATGCAAGGCCCACAAACCTGTATATGTTACGTACCCCCACCAACATCCCCCACACTAGAAACTAAAGCAATACAGACTGTAATAGCAGCACAAACATCCAGTCAGTCAATTACATCTGCAGAACCCTCAACATACCATGTGAGAGACACAATTAAAGGCGTCATGCAAAATTGCAGGCGTTGTATAATGGAACAAACAGCCATGTTATAGGTTTTGTTTGCAATACTCCATTATCAGACGTTGGGATGACAGGTACACCCACATGTTGAACCAAATACTCTACCTGTCACACACAATCCACGGGGGACAAGAATCCAAACTATACTTGTCTCCATGCATAGCAGTTGCAGTTACACAAAACAAAACACAATACAGACCGTCTCCCCAAAGGTAGGGCAAATAGGCAACGCCCAAGTGGAGAATCCAATTATTCCCCACTGTCACTGCGTAACTGGTGAATGGAGTAGCTGCACAGCTGATATGCAAGTAATTAGTCACTCAGGAACACCAATTGGCGGGATGAATCTACATGTTACAGGTATCGACATATATAAGGATGCCTTGCCAGACATTCAAACCGTATGCTCATACCGAATACCAGTTGAAACACTGTGAGAGAGATAGAAACAAATTGCCGTAATGACAACAAGGTATGTAGAACACCTGATATGTAAGGTTATGTATAGCATGATCTGTATTAATTAGTTTTACTGTATGTATAGCCTGGTTTGCATTAATTAAACGTGTCCGCAATGCATAAAGTGGGGAAGGGTATTTATGTAGTGATGTCTTGCTGAGCATACTAATGCTTGTAGAAACTGTGCGTCCAGCAGTGGGACACAAGATACACAGCACAGACACCACAAAGGATGCTACATGAGGGCATTAAACAGAACAATTCCATACAACCTGCCATCAGTGGTAGGGTATGTCCAACAAGGACGTGCCATAGCAGGGGATAGTATATGTTGATATACTGTCACAGCAAGCATGTGTATGGGCATATAACATTAATGACATATGTAAGGTGGTCCCGCATTGCAAGTATGATTTGCATTATGGGATACTATGTGAAATATGTGTAATGTATAGTATTATAGGTAGATATGTCAGATATTCTACACAGCATAACAGGCATATCATGCATACCACAGGTATAGTCTATTGGTATGTACAATAACAGGATACATATGGCCTGTAGGTATGGGACATAGTAATAGCATGATAGCTAATCTAAATGGAAGGGCTACCAAGTAACCATGTACAAAGGACATGTAATAGCTTTACAGGTGCATAGTGGGGTACTATGCAGTCTGGCAAGTCCATTTGTAAGCACAACTACAGTGTTCACACTAGTGGAACCTCTCTAGGGTAGTGCCCTGTGAACAGCAGAGCCAGGTCTCACCTGCACCTCTGCACAGTACAGCCACTGCAGTGATCCCAGGCCTACATGTGTCTCCCTACCACCACGGGAGGTATCACATGAACAGTGCTACTGAGTGTCCCTGCGTGATGTACATAGGACTTATGTTCCACAGCA
>NC_056730.1:767335342-767357284 GCF_019279795.1 Protopterus annectens | reverse complement strand
GGCATCATAGATAAGCTATCCAGCTTAAATATAAACCCCTATGTCACAAGATGGGTTGCTAACTGGCTCAAAGACAGAGCTCACAGAGTCAGAGTTGCCGGAGCCACGTCAGACTCTAAACCAGTTACAAGTGGTATCTCACAAGGCTCTGTCCTGGGACCTCTCTTGTTCGGCATATACTTCTCTGAGGTACAGACCGACACGGGAGGACTATGACTGACCAAGTTTGCAGATGACTGCAAACTGGGTGCCATAATTGACTCTCCAGCTGACACGAACATCCTCCAAAAAGGTCTCACAGAGACGGATAACTGGTGCCAGAGCCATGGCCTAAAGCTAAATGCCACAAAGTGTATAGTCATACCCTTTGGCAAAAACAAAGTGCCCACAAATTACCACATAGGTGGTAACCCATTAAGTATGGAAAAAGTAATTAGAAACCTGGGGACCCAGGTTGATAGCAATCGCTCCTTTGACAACCACGTTGCCAAAGTGGTTAGAAAGACCTTCTACATAGCCCACCTTATCACGAAAGGATTCACATCCAGTTCAAGTGAGGTAATAGTGCCCCTTTATTCATCCCTCATCAGGCCCATCATAGAATACAATGCCCCTTTTGGGATGTACCTTACCCGACACCTGCAGCAACTGGAAAGTCCCCAAAAGTACCTCACAAAGAGGATCAAGGGACTCAAACAGATCCCATATGCTGCCCGGTTAAAAAAAACTCCAGCTCTACTCAGTTGCATACCGCCTACTTCGAGGCAATCTATGCCTGGCACACAAAGCTATGTCCAACCCAAAATTAATGGACATGCTCCACCTCAGAAAATCTAAATCCCTTAGAACCATGTGTTCGAGGGACTTGAACCTTAGCACAGAAATAAATAGAACATGCTGGAGAGACAGATTCAAAACACAGAGGCTCCCCTCGCTCTAGAATAAAATCCCAGTCCATGTTAGGCAGAGCACCTCACTGGCTGAGTGGATGGGAGATCATAGGTTTACCCCAGGGATTACTTCTGTGTCACTACTAGACAGAGGCACAGTAAACTAACCTTAAAAAGGGCACAGCAAGCTCAAATTAAAGGGTGGCGAAAGCCAAACACATCGGGCTAGGCTTATAAATGCCCCAGGACAGATAGCCTAGTATGAACCTATGAACCTATGATACTGCTTATATAAATGTTGTGAACCATACTGCATCAGGAAAGGACTAAATATAGCACAGGACAACATTTGCACAGGCAATCCTAAGAATGCAGACTTCTGCTCATCCAAGTAGGAAAAAGTTCTGGAAGTAAGACCAGATACTGGGCCTTCTGTCCCACTTACTATTACTACAGCAACAGTGATCCATATGTTGAACATCAAAGAGTCTTAATCTGAGTCTAAGCTATAAACTATCTTGCCTCTGTGGGCTCTGAGCAGAAACTAGTAGTTTATATTTTAAAAAGTGTGTAAGCAAAATGACATGGGGCATAACCGAAAGACATTCAATTTTAGATAGGGTAGATCAGTGGAGGTCTCATTATGATAATCTCCACTATAAATCACCAGCTCTTATTCAAGGCCCTTTCTAGAAAATCAAAATTAGAAGAAGAGCTGCTGTGTTAGTGTTGTTATTCTAATTGAGGATGATATCCTCTACTATGTTTGGTCTGGCTATGTTAGTTAAAAATGATGACTCCTTAAGGCACATCACTAACAGTCACCTATTTTGTTCGTCTGACATGAGTTGAAATCAAAGCAACTCCGCCACAAAACTAGTCACACACCGCTGCACCTCTGTCGAAGCTCACTATTTAAATAGAGGTATTTCAAACGACATTAGCATTTTATATAATCCTCTAAAGAAACAAAAAGGCCCATCAAGTCTTTGAGTTTCACGTTAAGGATGGGAATGGACCCATTCCAAGTCAAGGCATGATTAAAGTTCAATGAAATTAATATTGTTTCAGCTCCTTGATGTCAGCCAGAAATGCTCTTTGCAACACCTGCAATGTGCCCAGTAATGACTCCTTCTACAATTTGTACACAGTTATGTGTATTGGTAACATATCTAAATATGACTGTAGATTCTTTTTTATAAGTTCCATTGCTTCTATTACTATTGAAACTGTCAGGGTATATTTCTACCACATTGCTCTTGCTTCTGCCTGTAAATCCTAATATTTTATGACTTTGTGTATTTCTGTATGCAGGACAATTTAGTCACTGGGAGTGGTGATTTCAATAATCAGTGCTACTTTTGCCTTCTTTTCATGGACTACTATATCCAGTTTTCTAGCATCTATCATTTGAACGTTTGGTAATGGCTGATCCCATGTGATGTAGACTTCATCATTTTGTATGATGCTTTGTGGCTCATGTTTGCAGTGTTTTTTCAGCCACTTCAATACCATAATGTTTGCACAATCCCCAATCCAACAGTCTTGCCACATTATTATGCCTTTTAGTATACAGTCCTTCTGCCATTAGTATGTCACAACCAGCAACGAGGTGTGTGACTGTTTCCAGTTCTGTTTTACAAAACCTACATTTGTCTGTTCGCCCCACATGTTCAATGGATTTTGTAAACCAGCATGTATGTAGCCTACTTGAGCCACCAATATAAACCTTTCATCTCTTAGTTTGAATTCACCTCTCATAAACCATTCCTGCATTTGATGCTGATCAGCATGAGGTTCTTCCAGAAGTTTTCTATACTTGCAACTATATTTATGCATTATTCACATTTCTTGCCTTCTCATTTGGCCCTTCACCTTATATTCTTTCTTCTGTTTTTTTGGCACATTCAGTTGCTGTCTCATTTTTAACTACTTCTGGTCTGATTTCCATTCCTGCTTGACACCAATATGCTTCTACTACATTAAACAGAGAAGTCATCTTAGATTTATTCTCCTCATGTTTCTAAACTTTCACTATGTTTGGGTCTTTTGAGATTAGATATGAGTGCACTGTCACGATTGCAGATCTATACATGTAATCAATTTCAAGGAGGCCCATCCCTCCTTTGGAATGGGAAATATATAATCTTGGTAATCAATGATTTTTATAAATCATTTGGTGAACATGAAGCATCCTTCTTGTTTTCCTCTCTAATCTATCCAACACTTTTTTGGGCCAGTCAATCACTCCAAAACTGCAAATTAGGACAGGAAGAGCAAAGTGGTTTATAGCTTGAATTTTGTTCCTAGATGTCAATGTTGTTTTCAGGATTAATTTAAGTCTTTTAAAGTATTCCTTACTAAGTTTTGTTCACATTTGTTCATGTTTTATTGTTGGGCCTTCATCAATTGACAAATATTTATAGACTCCCTCTTGCTCAAGTTCTTTTATACCACATTCTTGTCCCAAACTGATGTTTTCTCGGTGCTGCAGTTTTCCTGCTTTAAAGGTTGCTTTTGCACATTTATCAGGATCAAATGACATTCTTATATCATCTGAAAAGTTTTGACAACTTGCAATTGTACTTTCAGTTCCTCATCTGATGAGCTATACAGTTATAACATCGAAAAAGAAAAGATGAGAAATCTGTACACTTTGTTTTCTAGAGGACAAATTATAGCCATGACCTAAGCGGTTAAGGGCAAGACAGAATAGCAGTGGTTACAAAGAGTCACCCTGGAATATCCCCCTTTGAATTTTTGTCCCTGGGATAATAATTTTGGCATTGATCATGACTTAATTGCAAAATGGTCTGCCACCATTTCATGGTCACTGTAATGTAGTCAATCAGTGTAGGGTGTATCTTATACATTTTAAGCACTCTTTTATCCATGAATGTGGGATACTATCAAATGCTTTTTTTTTGTAGTCAATCCATGCCATACCTAGATTCTTCGCCTTTTTGCACTTCTCCACTATGACTTTAAAGCAAATTATCCTTTTTTCCACATGTCATCAGGCTAGAATAACTGATAATTCTGAAAGCTGTTGGAAGGAAGTAAATAATCTGTTTGGTAGAGACAGATGTATAAATTAACTCAAATGTGAGGACAACAGACAGGTCCATTATCTCTCACTTATACATGGGTTATCTTTTTTTGCAAACATATCAGGCAACCAATCTCTAGATCAAGACCAACAAAGTGTGATCAGTAAAGTATAATGTTCAATACATACTAATATCAAGGCATTTTTGAAAATACCTTTACTTTGAGGTATACTCACTTTAATATAAATAAATAATAGGGATATGGGAGCAAGGGGACTGCATGCCCTGCAGAAATACTTCAAATGTCTTATAGAGAGTTTGTACCTCTCAACCTTTTAGTGTAACAATTCTGGATGAAGTAAAAAAAAAATGGAAGGACAAAAGCCCAAAATCATGGACAAATGTTAAATATTGCTCATTCCAACTTAGAAAGTTGCTAGAATAACAGTTTTGGATTAGCATGCATTTTCTGAAGGATATGAGTCTGAAACTCAAATATCTGTCATTATTTAGTGACTGAAAACCAAAAATCTTATGAGAAACAAAACACAAATGTGAGGAAAAAATCTGGACATCCTGTATAATTCAGGATAACTGAGAGGTGTGAGAGAATTTTAGTTTTCACTTTTAGGAGATGCACTCACAAGGCTGAATTCAGAAAGGTTACTGCAAGGTTTAACATTTTCATATGCAAAGTTTGCCCTTCCATGGTGCTGCAATGCAAAGAGGTGCAGTACATGGAGGTTTGTCTTCATGACTATGCAAAATGCTAATGAAGCATTCCTGGGGAGAGGCATATGCTAATTAGCCATACAGTCTCCCTCACAACTGCCTGAGTATTTTTGCAGCCACTGCTGTCCACTCGTGCTAATGAACATGGCCAAAAGCTCATGTTCATACATTACAGAAGAGGTAAGTGCTGGGGAGTTTAGTAGCCAGGTAGCATTAGAGGATGTATGCAAATGTGTGTGTGTGTGTGCATGTTTGTTTGCCTGGGAGGTTGCAGTAGGTGGTTAGTGAGGCAGTAGTTTAGGTAGTTATGTGTGTGTGTGTGTGTGTGTGTGTGTGTGTGTGTGTGTGTGTGTGTGTGTCTGTGTTTGTGCATGATTGTACTGGCAGGGCTGTCAGACCTGTATACTCTCTTAGAATAACAAATAAATCCTGCAACATAGGGTTTGGGGAGATGAGAAGCTAGACACTAAGAAGAAATCACTGTATGCCATGCCTTAATGGCACTTAGACATGAAATGGGTCAGGGGGAACACTGGTCACTGGGGAAATCACTGTACATCATGTCTTTTAACAGCACATAGACAAGACAAGTGTCTAGGGGGTCACTAATTACCAGTGAGAAATCACTGTACATAGTACCATAACGGCACTTAGACAAGATACGGGTTAGGGAGGGGACATTGGCCACCATGGAGAAATCACTGTACGTTATGCTTTAATAGAACTTAGACAAGACATGGGCTAGGAGAAAACACTAGCCACTAGTTAGAAACTACTGTACATCATGCCTTACCAGCACTTAAACAAACATGGTTCAGGAGGGACAGCAACCACTATGGAGAAATCACTATATATTGTTCCTTAATGGTACACAAACAAACGTAAGTCAGGGGAACAATAGACACCAGAAATAACTTTGTAATATTGTGCTTTAATGATGAAGGATCAGGGTGTCCACTAGATACCATGGATAATATAAGCAGTGTGCCTTAAAGACACTTATTAAAAAAATAAATAAAAAGAAAGAGCAGGTGGGCTGGGGCAACTAAACATACCAGGGATACTATAAATAATGGCCTTGAAGGTTTTTCATAGATTCAAACCCTGCATTCTCCTATCTCTCACAGACAATATTAGTCCTCTATGCCACCACTACACATAACAGATAATGTGAAACAGCATATAAAATGTGCAAAAAACAGTAGAAAGGAAGGAGAAAAGAAGCTTCAAATGCTGATCCCTTGACACAGGAAAATACATCATTAATCTGCTATGCTAACTGATAATTTAGTGTGGCAAGTGTGTTTCTTTATAATATAATAAGGATCTCAGGCATTGTGCAAGACCTGCAACAGTTCATGACTTATGAGGAAGAGAAACAGGATGCAAGCAAGCATACCTCTCAACCTCGTAGATCAAGAAATCTACACAAAGACAAAAATAATGGTGGACAAAAAAAAAAAAAACCACGCACACTATCAAGGGCTAACTGAAACATTTACTCTCATAAACTTACAAAGTAACTAGAATCCTTTAGTGAAGTACCTGAAGTGAGAAACTCTAATGTATGGCATTAATGACTGATCGTAATCATCCATGATTTATGAAGGCAAGAAAAAGGAGACATCTGGGATGTTTTGACTATAGGTATCTAGTTTATGATATGTATGTGTGTCTGTGTGTTTATTTGTGTGTGTGTGTGTGTGTGTGTGTGTGTGTGTGTGTGTGTGTATGTTTTACTGCATGTATGTGTGTGTGAGAGAGACTGAATGAGTGATATCTGTGCCACCACAATGCATGGGCCATCAGTGTTAAGTACTGCAGGAGAGTGCTGATCTGCACTTGCAGTAGTTAACAGTTATTCAGAGACATGCAAATTAGCCAGTAATGAGTCTTTTCCTCATTGAGGCTAATGTGCCTCTGAATGACAAAATGCTGCCTTGCAAAAACAGGGCCTTTTTACTACAGCCCTTAATGCGAGCACTGAGGTTTTTCTGAAACCCCTAGATAGTCTACTGATGCCATTTATCACTGTTGATCTTTTATGTATCATATTTCTGTCACAGAGCTGACTTCACTCCTGACTTCATCTCTATAAGTGGTTAAAAACTGCCTTACTACAACAATGATGGGACTGATAGCCTCACCAAGAAATTATTTAAGGTTTATGACAGTTCCTTAGCCATGTCACCTTAGGCACATCCTTATCGCTACCCATGAGATCCCTGTCAAAACTAAGGAAATCTTAAGCAGTGTAATTCTTCACACGACAAGGACATTTACAGCTGGTCTTGGCCTAGCATCCAATTTTACTACTTTTGCTCAATTGAAATCCTTTAAGAGTGTAATTCCTTCTCGGCTGTTCACTTATTTAAATTCCTACCATCTCCTAAACAACCAATAGCATGGCTTCAGGAAGTTTCACAATACCCTCACTACCTTACTCTGACTTTCAAGTACCTTCCACTACAAGGATTATGGAAAGTTAAATAATGCATTTTTCTTTGACTTAACTAATGTATTTAAATCAACAAAGCAGTTTAAAGTCTTACTAGACTTATTATGTTATGGCTTTTCTTCAATCTAAGTTGAATGGCCTCATCAATCCATGCTGATCTACAGGATCAAAATAAGGGACTCTCATCCCTTCCATGAACAAGAGCTGACTGCTTTACTTCACAGGTCTGCATTAGGGTCTTTACTACTTTTATTTACATTTATATATCTGACATGTCCGTGTCAGTCATGCCTGTAATTTTTTACACGTTTTATTATCTGAAAACTTGATACATCTTTTGCCATATTTGAAACAATACACTGGCAACCAGCCTTTCCACCTTTCCAACCCTTATTTCTGGCTAAACAGAATAGAAGATTCCTGTTTCACCATACTAGGGCTACTTAAAAAAAAAAAAAAAAAACAGAGAGAGAGGCCAAGGGTGATTTGCACTGGTGTTTCAAAACATGGCCATTTCAGTTACACAAAAGGCCTTTTTTGCACTACAAATTACTACAGGGATCTAGGCTACTGGCCTGACATATAGTTCACTTTCTCAGTCTATCCAGATGAGCTGCCACCCCACAAGAAAATGAAATGAAATTGTAGACATTTGTTACAAAGTTTTTTTCATTTTTCAGTCAAGAAAAAAATGAAGATCAAAGAGTCTCAATCTTATTTGCAAAATAAAAAGAACAAGTTTGAGGGATAGGTATGTTTCACAGAGAATGCTGCTTCTATGGATTGATCTTCCACTCTAAATAAAACAAAGTACCTCTTTTACTCTAGTAAATGTAGTTTGGACAAATGGGTTGATAACCACAAATTCACCCCTGGTTTAGCACCCCTGTTCTTCATGTATAGAGGAGTCATGTAAATGTTCCAACATGTTCTTGTTCAGCCTATTTCTGGATTACTTGTATGCAAAATATTATGGCTAAAACTACTGTGGGAATGTGAGGCTAGACTTCTTAACATCCTCATAGATCAACAGGCTAGTAAGTATCTATGAACTTATGAACCTATTTCCTTTACCCTTAACACTAACTATGACTCAAGAAGAAAAAATACTTTCGGTAGCTCTCATGGACACTATTTTAAAATACAATTTTTTAATATTTGATGGAGAGTATTTTCAGCAAAAGACTGGGGTGTCCATGGGGGCGGCATGTGCACCCACATATGCCAACATAGTTTTGTCCAAATGGGAGGAAAAATGCATTTTAAATTCTGAATTTAACAAGGAATGGATTCTGTATAGAAGATTCCTTGACAATATAGTTATATTTTGGATAGGGGGACAGGAAAGGTTTATGGAATTCATGGAATATATTGGCAACACTACCAACTTCTTAAAGTTCACTTATAATATCAATACTGAGGTGTTACAGTATCTGGATATAGAACTGGTCAAAAATGACACACTCAAGTATTTTGCATCCAGGGTATACAGGAAAAGTACTTATGTTAACTCATATTTACATTTTGAAAGTGCCCATCCCCTGCACTGCAAGCGAAATATAGTAAAAGGGCAGTTTGTGAGGGGATCAAGGATGACCAGCCTGGATGACGATTTTGTAATTGAGTGTAATAAACTAAATAAGATGTTTTTAGAAAGAGGTTATCCAGAAATATTTGTAACTAATATAAGAAGGGAAGTGGAAAAGGGTAGGGCAGAGAGATTTAAACCCATTATGGGTATGAGTGAATTTAAAACATTATGTGAAGAAGGTAATAATAAGGAGACTGTTGAAGAACAGTACCAAAGGAATCTCATTGTAGAATATAATACACAAAATTTTGGACTAGGAAACATTTTAAATAAAGAATGGGATAAATTCACTGCCCTAACTGATATAGAGGAAATAAATAGTTTTAAGCCTAAAATTATATAAGAAATTCCAGATGTATAAAGAAAATGTTAGAAAAAAGTAAGAAAGGTGTGGATTATAGGAAGAACGATATGAAAAAAGTTGGAACTTTTAGATGTGGTCGGTGCAATCAATGTCCTTATGTTAGTAACAAGAGTGATATATGTATAGGAAGTAGAAATATCTTAATCAAAAGTAAAGGTTACTACAACTGCGACACAAAAGGTGTGGTCTACCTGGCAACTTGTGATAAGTGTTCGTCATATTATGTAGGAAAAACTGAAAGAGAGTTAAAGAAAAGAATATACGAACATGTCTATGACATTCAAAAAGGGAAAGAGACAAGTGCACTATTCAAACATAGTAAAGAATGTAAAGGATGTAAATTTTATTTCTTTATTCTTCAACAAGTTAGAAAAGATGTAAGGGGTGGAATTTGGGAAGAGATTTTGGAAAGTAAGGAATTGTGGTGGCACGTATACCTGGAAGCAGGTAAAAAACCAGGGTTGAATGATTATCTGAGTATAGTTTCTTTGTTGAAAATAAAGGCAAACAAAATATAATTGCAAAAATTTTTAAATAGTGTGGGGTGTTAATGTTTTATTTATTTATTTATATAAGGAAAAGAATATTTAGCACAAGCACTTTATCATGAATACTTGCACAAGCACTTTATTTGCAACAATAGCATTCTATGGATTTATTCTTCTGTACTCAATACATATATACATACATGTTTTTTAAATGAATTTTAGGCAAGTGTTATATATATGTAATACAGGGTTTTGACAGCAGAGGGAGGAATATCTATAGATAGACATAGGAATATATTGTTAGCACAAGCACTTTATTCAAATAATGTTTTAGTCACACTTCTTAGTATTTTTATTAAATATAATATTATTAATTTTAACAATTGAATATTTTTGTGCATAGGTTTGGGATAGGTTTTTATTTTGAAGGCAATGATTTTGTTTACTTCATTTTATCTTCATTTTAATATTAATGAGGCCGTTTTTCTGATTTGTTCAATTCAAATGTTTAAAGCAAGATTCATTGGTCACTGGGTTAATTAAACTACTATATATAGATCTATTTAATGTTTAAATAATGTCTGATGAAGTCCATTTGGTTTGGATGAAAACGCTTAGGAACTGTGTTGTTTGAATCGCGTTAATGTGATGGTCTGTGTAGTTCGTTTTATTCATTAAAAACGTTTTAAAAGGAGTTACAGAAGTTTTCCAGTTTTTCTTTGGCTTCTTGCACTCTGTTCGTGGGATTTTTGGTATTTTTTCGAGTGCATCCAGTGTTCTTTGCATTTCGTTTATTGTTCTGGGTCAAAGAAGAACTTTTGCGAAGGAGAGTGGAGAGTAATGAGTTCGGAGGGGCTGGAAGAGCTTGGCCAATCAAGGAAACTGATTGGCCAGTTGACTGAGCTCATAGGCTTACTAACGCCCCTTTGCCACAAGATGTTAGTTAGCCAAGCCAAGTTTGGTGGAGAGGAAAATGGTCACGAAGGTGCACAGCAGTATAATACCAGAAGTAAACGGAAAAGGGAGCTTATGGGCGACGAGGATGACGCCAGCGACTTTTCTAACAGCTCAGCGACCAACTTTAATCCTTTATTAACTCCAAACATTTTTTGTGCTGAATCTGAAGGGGCTGAAGTAAGAACTGAGCGCCATGGAGTAGCAGTGGGGGCTCAACCTAAGAAGCCGACTTCCACAGGTTCAAGCACAGGTACTGTTTGTTCTAACAATACAAGCACTAAGGACTGGTTAAAAAGAAATGTTGTGTTTGGTGTGGATGTACATATAGGCTCTAACAATATGGATGGGGAGTCTTATGTTGTTAAAATAGATAAACTTAAAGTTTTAATGACTAAGTTTAAAATTTTAAATATTGAAAACACATATTTATTAGAGTGTTTGAAAAAGGAAATTGTCCCAAAAGGACTACGTATCTGCAAGTACCCTAACAACGTTACATGTGGTTCTATTTTTCATAAGAACTTACTTAAAGTGTTTAACCAGTGTGGCCTGGATATAATTAAGTTAATTATTGAGGAAAATGAGAGGAAATTAATATGTTTAAGTAAAGAAATTGATGAGTTAGATGGGGTTATTAAGAATGACTTAATTCATAGTATAAAGGAAGAGAGACAACAATATTATAAAATCAGGCATGATATTGATGATAAATGTAAACAAGTCATGCAACGGAAGTTAGGTAAACTACATAGGGACATTTCAGAGTATGAAAATGGGACTAATTACCCTGAACCCACCGTTCCTAAAATGGACACTAACAATTTTTTTAACAATAGGAAATGGAATAAACCCAGTTATAGTCATACAGAGTTCATGAATGACTATCAATATGACCAAGATTTCCCTCCTTTAGTAAGGGAAACAGATGAAGAATATAGGCCTCACAATAACAAGGGAAATTTTTATATGAGGGGGGGGAGAAGAGGGAGGGGGAGGTTTTAATCAACACCCACTCTGCTAGTATTACTGACTTGGATGTTAACGTTAATAACATTAATATAACAGATAATGTTATACACACATACAAGGATTTTTCCATATATAATTACGGTAATTTTGATATTAAAGAAAATCATTTCAATTTACTTAGTAAGGGATTCAAATTTATACCCAGCTGTAAGGGAGATACCACCACCACAATATTAGACACCAAGTTATTTATGAGAAAAATTAATTTGAGTGTGTTGGCAAAGAATAATGGTTATGGGCATGGAAACAACAAGACAGAATTGAGAAAGAAATCTACGTATAATCCACCCTTATTACCTCAGTTAAGAAACTCTGAAAAAATA
Source organism: Protopterus annectens (assembly GCF_019279795.1). Lineage (NCBI taxonomy): Eukaryota > Metazoa > Chordata > Ceratodontiformes > Protopteridae > Protopterus > Protopterus annectens. The sequence continues at coordinate 767,345,402 of NC_056730.1, read as the reverse complement.
TTGGAAGAAGAAATTAGAATTAAACATCATAAGAACACAAAATTTCATAATAACTTGAAGAAGGATGAGAAGGAAGCGTTAATTGAACTAATAGACGATGATTCTATCAGGGTTATGAAACCAGATAAGGGGGGGGGGGGTTATTATGGACAACATTATTTACGAAGGAAAGATGAACAGGATCCTCAGAGATGAATCAAAGTATACGGTGGTTTCAAAAAATGAGGTAAATGTAGCTTACCACCGGATAGACAACATGTTGAAAGATTTCATGTTAGAGGGGGTGTTAAAGCCTGAATTATACAAATTTCTTATAGTAGCAAAACCTAGAATGGCTACAATGTTCGGAATTCCGAAAGTCCATAAAAATTGGTTGGACCCCCCCTTAAGACCCATAGTCACGGCTGAAGGGTCAAAAACAACACCCTTGGCGAAGTATGTAGATACCACTACTAAGCATATTTGGACAAATAATAAAGTTGTTTTAAAAGACTCATGGGATTTTTTAAAACAACTATCACCTGACTTTTATAGCACCGACCTTTTATTCATAACTATAGATATTGTTGATTTATTCTCCAGTATACCACATGATTGTGGTATGGAGATGTTTGAGGAGTGTATATTTCAGGACAAAAATATGACTCAAGAAGAAAAAATACTTTCGGTAGCTCTCATGGACACGATTTTAAAATACAATTTTTTAATATTTGATGGAGAGTATTTTCAGCAAAAGACTGGGGTGTCCATGGGGGCGGCATGTGCACCCACATATGCCAACATAGTTTTGTCCAAATGGAAGGAAAAATGCATTTTAAATTCTGAATTTAACAAGGAATGGATTCTGTATAGAAGATTCCATGACAATATAGTTATATTTTGGATAGGGGGACAGGAAAGGTTTATGGAATTCATGGAATATATTGGCAACACTACCAACTTCTTAAAGTTCACTTATAATATCAATAGTGAGGTGTTACAGTATCTGGATATAGAACTGGTAAAAAATGACACACTCAAGTATTTTGCATCCAGGGTATACAGGAAAAGTACTTATGTTAACTCATATTTACATTTTAAAAGTGCCCATCCCCTGCACTGCAAGCGAAATATAGTAAAAGGGCAGTTTGTGAGGGGATCAAGGATGACCAGCCTGGATGACGATTTTGTAATTGAGTGTAATAAACTAAATAAGATGTTTTTAGAAAGAGGTTATCCAGAAATATTTGTAACTAATATAAGAAGGGAAGTGGAAAAGGGTAGGGCAGAGAGATCTAAACCCATTATGGGTATGAGTGAATTTAAAACATTATGTGAAGAAGGTAATAATAAGGAGACTGTTGAAGAACAGTACCAAAGGAATCTCATTGTAGAATATAATACACAAAATTTCGGACTAGGAAACATTTTAAATAAAGAATGGGATAAATTCACTGCCCTAACTGATATAGAGGAAATAAATCGTTTTAAGCCTAAAATTATATACAGAAATTCCAGATGTATAAAGAATATGTTAGAAAAAAGTAAGAAAGGTGTGGATTATAGGAAGAACGATATGAAAAAAGTTGGAACTTTTAGATGTGGTCGGTGCAATCAATGTCCTTATGTTAGTAACAAGAGTGATATATGTATAGGAAGTAGAAATATCTTAATCAAAAGTAAAGGTTACTACAACTGCAACACAAAAGGTGTGGTCTACCTGGCAACTTGTGATAAGTGTTCGTCATATTATGTAGGAAAAACTGAAAGAGAGTTAAAGAAAAGAATATACGAACATGTCTATGACATTCAAAAAGGAAAAGAGACAAGTGCACTATTCAAACATAGTAAAGAATGTAAAGGATGTAAATTTTATGTCTTTATTCTTCAACAAGTTAGAAAAGATGTAAGGGGTGGAATTTGGGAAGAGATTTTGGAAAGTAAGGAATTGTGGTGGCAGGTATACCTGGAAGCAGGTAAAAAAACAGGGTTGAATGATTATCTGAGTATAGTTTCTTTGTTGAAAATAAAGGCAAACAAAATATAACTGCAAAACTTTTTAAATAGTGTGGGGTGTTAATGTTTTATTTATTTATTTATATAAGGAAAAGAATATTCAGCACAAGCACTTTATCATGAATACTTGCACAAGCACTTTATTTGCAACAATAGCATTCTATGGATTTATTCTTCTGTACTCAATACATATATACATACATGTTTTTTAAATGAATTTTAGGCAAGTGTTATATATATGTAATACAGGGTTTTGACAGCAGAGGGAGGAATATCTATAGATAGACATAGGAATATATTGTTAGTTAGCACAAGCACTTTATTCAAATAATGTTTTAGTCACACTTCTTAGTATTTTTATTAAATATAATATTATTAATTTTAACAATTGAATATTTTTGTGCATAGGTTTGGGATAGGTTTTTATTTTGAAGGCAATGATTTTGTTTACTTCATTTTATCATTTTAATATTAATGAGGCCGTTTTTCTGATTTGTTCAATTCAAATGTTTAAAGCAAGATTCATTGGTCACTGGGTTAATTAAACTACTATATATACATCTATTTAATGTTTAAATAATGTCTGATGAAGTCCATTTGGTTTGGATGAAAACGCTTAGGAACTGTGTTGTTTGAATCGCGTTAATGTGATGGTCTGTGTAGTTCGTTTTATTCATTAAAAACGTTTTAAAAGGAGTTACAGAAGTTTTCCAGTTTTTCTTTGGCTTCTTGCACTCTGTTCGTGGGATTTTTGGTATTTTTTCGAGTGCATCCAGTGTTCTTTGCATCCCTTACCCTTAAACCAGAGAAGCTTAATTATAATAGTGGATTATGGCATGCAATTTCAGGTTATGCAAAAATAAATAAATAAAAATAATTAGATTTATAGTCCAGTCCAAGCTCTAAGGGCTGAAGACCACTGCATCATTCTAAGAAAACCAGCCTTGTTCCAGTTCTCCAAAGAGCAGAAACTGCCTCCTGCTCTTTGAGTTTTAAAGCTTTGGGTTAGGAACAGAGCTCTATTCTTGGCACTCTACTCAAACCTATACTTTCTTGCTGGAGCCTTTAAACCTCTTTAGTTAATCGTTTTACATTACCTCAACCATCACAGTCTCTGAAATGTTTCATCTAGGCATTTTCATTCCAGGGACCAAAACTATAGAAACACTTTGCCACTGGCTAAGGGGAGAAATGCTACATTCCAGGAATTCATATTAAGATAGATAGATAGATAGATAGATAGATAGATAGATAGATAGATAGATAGATAGATGGAGAGACAGCTAGACAGATAGACAGATAGGTAAACAGACAGACATGTTGAGATATGGATAAGGAAAAGTATCTAAGGTTATTGAATGTTATTTTTGTCTGCTGACATTTTATCTTCTAATTCCTATTTCCTACAGCATTCATCAAGACTATACCAAATTGTAACACTCTGTATTGATACTGCTTAGCAAATAACACAAACCCTAAGCCTTAGCCTGTAATAATATATCTCTACAGTATTTTGAAAAAACTTTGTATCAAAATTATACTTTTACAGGGATATTTTCTCACACATTTCATCCTAACTTATATACACTAACTCCAACATCAATCTGCAATAAAAATAAACAGAAGCCAAAAACATTGAATCAGTGCCAGTACACTGCAACAGAATGCACTGACAGTAATTACAACTCACCAGTTTCTAGTTTTAAACTAATCACTGCCAGTGCACTGCAACAGAATGCAGTGACAGTGATTACAGCTCACCAATTTCTAGTTTTTAAACTAATCACTGTCAGTGCACTGCAACACATCAGTTTCTAGTTTTTAAACTAATCACTACCAGTGTGCTGCAACAGAATACGCTGACAGTGATTACAACTCACCAATTTCTAGTTTATAAAGTAACACCTTATTATTCACGAAACACTAACACCAGTAATGATTGTACATTACACAAACACATGAGCGCACACACACAAATACATGCATGTGTACAGTACTAGACAAAGGGCAAGCTCAAAATGTTTAAGTGATACCAAACAGATACACATACATATATGTGTGTGTGTGTGTGTGTGTGTGTGTGTGTGTGTGTGTGTGTGTGTGTGTGTGTGTGTGTGTGTGTGTGTGTGTGTGTGTGTGTGTGTGTGTGTGTGTGTGTGTGTGTGTGTGTGTGTGTGTGTGTGTGTGTGTGTGTGCATGTTTGCAGTAAACTGTCAATGTAATAATACATCAAGATTCAGTATAGCGATTAGAAACAATCCAACATCATTTGGAAAATGGAATTTAAATTTTAAAATAGTATGGGGGGATTCTGTGCACCCCCACATCTTCATATCTTTACATTCACAGCTTCAGGGATTGCACAATAGTAGTACAAAGAGCAATGGATTCCTGTCAATTTGACAAAGATAGCTTCAAAGAACATAAAAAGATCAAAGTATGTTCACCAAAACTTTCATTAACATTAGAATTTGCTTCCTGCTACACTTTTGTGTGAATTGTAGGCATGTATAAGTTTGGGGATGTGGAATGGTGTTACCCCATATAAGGAGTGCAGGAGGGCTTGCATCCTGTCAAAAAAAAGGTTCCTCATATGTTCCCCAAAGGTAGTTTTGAAAACATTTTCAAACAATCGAGTCAACATGAATACAAGAACAATTCTCCTTAACTCACTTTTATGTAAAACTACTGTAACATGCATGCACAGCCACAGCATGGTTCTGAAAGGGGATAAAGCCCATTGTACCCTTCACAGCCCTACTCTAAATACACAAGTCTTTGGTCATGCAAGTGAGGGGATTAGTGCAAGATTTCTTACACCTATCGGCAATAAACTGCTAAACAAAAAAAAAAGTATTCATGCTAGTAAAGCAAGTCCCAAGATGCTGGAATTTAATTAAAAGTAAAAATCTGGTTAAGTATTTTTGTCTTACAATACCTTTCATAACAACTTCATTAGACTCTCTTGTTACAATCTACCACTTCCTTTTAAAAAAAAAAAATGAGACACATGAAATAAAATCAGCTCATACTGGGTGAATGTCCTTCAAACCTTTCTAAAGGTACAAGGCTTAAATGTCAAACAACTGTAGTTCATTTAAACTTTACAACTTCAAAAGACATTACCTGTTTGTTACAAAAATATTAAAAACACAATAAAAACTTATGCATTTAAATGTGTTTAAAAAGTTTATTTAACTAGATAAATAATAAGGGCCAGATTCACGAAGGCTTGCACGGAGTCTAAGAGTAGAGTAAGACTCCAGCAAGCCAACATGTCTGCTGAGCGATCCAGGAACAGCCGTCAGGGGCATGCAACTGAGCTCCCTAAACTACTCCTACACAGACAGGGCTTGGATATGCAAATTACCTCAATTGCAGATGAAAGTCATGCAAATTAGGTAAATTTGCGATCCAGGAAACCCAGAACTGTCCGAGTAGGAGCAGTGTTATCTGCAGAAATGTACTCAGTTGATAACTGAGTATGGTTCTGCAAATAGCAAAACAGAGCCGTGTCAGCAGTAAAAAAGCATGCATTCACAGGAGGAAGCATGCCAATGGAAAAATAATGTCCATTGACAATGGGAAGTGATGCAAAAAAAATAAAAATAAACTTTTTTTTTTAATCCCGATCTCTGAGGTTTAACCGTAGCGCAGCGCCACGCAAACACGCAGTGCCCTAAAAGGCAGAAAATCAATACTTAAGATCCACAAATGTGGATGTCATAGCTAAAATTAATTTGCAATGCAAGTGAATGGCAGGCTGAAGACAACATGGCCACCGAGTAGAGGTTGCTAAGGGGGGAAGCTCAGTCTAAGAGATGTAGCTAAGCATTAGTAGGCAATCCTATGCAAATGAGAGTTATGATAGTGAATCGCATGTTCACATAGCAAATGAGCACAGTCAGTGGAGTGTAGGAGTAGAATAAGGGGAGTAACAGAGTAGAGAATAGGTGACATCACCAGGGGGGTATGTATGAAAGGAGTGCATCACATTGGAGCAGAATGACATGTGGTAGCTTATATTTACATAATAGTGAAAGAGGTGTGTCAACAGATAGGCCAGGTAAAGTCAAGAAACTGAAAGAGTATGCAGTGGATAACACCAAAGTTTCTTGTTGAGCATGCATGCGCGAGTGTGCATGCCAGTAAACCCAAGTAAGACAGTGTGCACGTGTGTAAGCATATGTGCGCGCGTGTAGGTAGGTGTGAGTAAACATATGTAAGGCAGTTTAAACAGTTGTAAGCATGCTTGCGCCGGTGTGCGCGCGTTTTAACAGGAATAAGCAAGTTTTAGTCTGTGTAAGCATGTGTGCATGCGTGTGAGCTTGTGTGCGCATGTTTGCGCTTGTTTGCGTGGCGCTGCCCCCTGAGAAACAGAAAGGGAAAAGGAAGCACAACAAATAGTAGGAAGTAAAGCAGGGAGTACGAGCAGAGATAGCAGGTGTAAACAATCAGAATGAGCCAATTACATGGCATTACACTAGCCCAGCCCAGCCCAGCACTTAAAACTCAGAAAAAAACATTCCACTATGTTTTCTCAGACACACTGCAACACTGCAGTAAGCTTATAGAAGTGAAAACTGAAAAAGCTTTACTGAAACAAAGAAATGTTAGGGGCTGCCATTGCTGTCATAAGGCGACATATGCAACATGCGAGGGTGGTGACAATGCTAATGCTGCTGAGCAACCCACAGTGAGGAGACGGAGAAGAGTGTACAGGCCTAGGGTAACCTACCAGGGGCTACATGAGGTGGAGATAGTGGAGCGCTATAGAGTGGACAGAGACCTCATGCAGCAAATTGTTGAGCTGTGTAGGCCATGCCTCATGCACAGAACCAACAGAGGGGAACCCATCCCAGTGGAAACCAAGGTATGTGTTGGCCTAAGAATATTAGCAACAGGTACCTTCCAGAGACCAACTGGTGATATGATAGGGATTTCACAGGCATCAGCATCTAGGGTACTGCACCAGTTCCTGAATGCCATGGCAGCATATGTCGGTGATCATGTATATTTCCCCAATTCCCGTGAGGTATTGGCCAGCAATATGCATCTCTTCCTGCAAATAGCGAATACCCTGAGGTAGTGGGTGCAATAGACTGCACGCACATTTGCATCAAAGCACCAGCCGGTGAGTGGGTTAGGGTCTATTATAACCGCAAGGGTTACCCCTCCATCAACTGCCAGGTCATGTGTGATGCCCAGGGCATAATAATGAATGTGTGTGCTGGCTGCCCTGGAAGCTACCATGACTCCCATATCTGGCATCTGACACAGCTGTACCAGAAATTTGCCAGTGGGGACATCCCCCACGGTCACCTAGTGGGGGATGCTGGATATGCACTCGCGCCGTGGCTGATGACACCCATCAGAAATACACACACGCCTGAACAGGAACACCATAATGAGGCACATGCACAGACACAAAATGTAATCGAGCATGTGTTTGGGCTACTCAAGTCACAGTTCCAGTGCCTGGACACATCTGGTGGAGCCTTGCATTACTCACCAACTACATGCACCCAAATAGTCATGGTATGTGCTATGCTACACAATATGATCCTGCGAAAACAGCTGCAGCAGGAGCAGCATAGGGCTGGGCACAACAGCCCCCCCCCCACCATTGCCAAGGCCATCACAGGCAGAGCATGACTCGGAGGAGGAACAAACTGAGCCTGCCCCAGTAGGCAGATGGAGGCATGCCCAGTATGCCCTGGCCTTGGCAAAGAGGCAACGCATAGCATATACACTGGCTCAGTAGGAACCCTGGAAATGATACCTCCCTCCGACTCGCACATGTAATAAAAGTGATGCCTAACTTGACACTACCTGTTAACAAACATGTATAGGTAGAGTAAAATGTGCATCCGACATAGGCAGCCCTGCAGCACCACCAGAGGCATGATTGCTATGGGTTAAGCAATATAGAGCACTGTTAAACAGCACTCACCACTATTTAGTATATGTGAACAAAATTGCACACACTAAGTAGCACAACAACAGGCGTTGCTCAGCAATATTGTGCACTGTCCAGCAATGTTGGGCAACATTGAGCAATGTTTTGCAAGTCTGTTCAAATGTGTGTATAGTTCATCAAAAGCAGGTTAATAGGTACATATTTGCTTCACTTACCTTAGAAGCAGTCTGTTCTGCCATGTATGAAAAAATGAAGCAGTGACAGTCCTTGAACCCAGGATATAGTGCACTATAGTCAGAGAACAGAACCACTAAACCATGACAGTATGTCAATGGTCAGCTTGCATGAGAAAATGTTGATAAGTCAATGCTAGGTATCTAATGGTATGCATGCAGGGTTAGCCACAGTGTGCTTGTAGTCTGCAATCATGCTAGATCAGTAGACTGTGCCTGCCAAACATAGGTCACACAAGATATCACACATATGTTCATGTCATTCTGCCTCTGTTTAGCAAGGACCCATAACATATCCCAGGGCTAAACATACGAACACACGTCCACCTGTGAAGATGTCACCTGTAGGTGTTCAGCATGGGTCTGTGCATATGCGGTACTGTGATCACATTCCTGAGTGAGTGGAGCCTCTGGGATGGTAATATGCCTCTCCAGCATGTCCTATTAACATCATTGCTCATGTACCTGTCCCTGGAGCATGTAGCTGTAAGGAACTTTGATATCCTCATGTGGAGCCTGTCCATCAATGCTCTGATGGACATGGTATCAAAGAAAAGGCACAGACTGCATCCAAGTAGGCAGTAAGCAACTGAGGAGAGCTGGGCTCACCATAGCCAAACTGTGCATACCATCTGTGTGAGTCCCTAAATCCACCTGGTATGTAAATCAGTGTACATTCCAGTCACTGCAGGTGTTGGGTAAGGTACATCCAAAATGGGCCATTGTATCCAAGCATGTGCCAGATAACTGCAGGGTCACAATGACCCCACCTGATCTGGATGTAAAACTGTATGGGATAAAGTAGCCTAAGTAGAAGGTGTGTCCAACAACATTGGCAATGCGAATGTCAAAGGCAAGAGTACTAAGTATTCATGTCCACAATCACAAACCACACACACTGTACGTGATGTAACATCACCTATGTGGTAATGTGTGTGCACGATGTTACTGTTAAAGGTGATAATTATGCATCTAAAGTAAGGTAGCTGTAGGCCATGGCTCTGGCACCAGTCAGCCGTCTCTGTGAGACCCTTTCTAAAGATACCTGTGCCAGCTGTAGAGTCGAATATGGTACACAGTTTGCAGCCATCTGCAAACATGGTCATCCATATTCCCCCTGTGTTAGCCAGTATGTATCAGAAATATATACAGAACAAGAGAGGTCCCAGGACTGAGCACTGTGGGATGCCACGTGTAACTGGTGTATAGTCAGACATGACACCTGCAATACTGACCATGTGTGTGCTATCCATGATCCAGTTAGCAATCCAGAATGTGACATATGTGTAGATATTGAATCTGGTGATATAATGTGTAAAGGCCAAGTGGGGTATTGTGTAGAAGTGGTGTGCGAGCTCCAGGTAGGCTGTGTTGACAAGCCTGTGTACTTCTATGGACCTGTTACCTGTTTAAAGACATCAAACATCTGCAAGAGGCAAGATATGCTCACAACAACACCAAATTGTGTAGGATCCAGTGTCTGTAGGTTCACAATGTGTATGTGTTCCATAATGATACACTCCATAGCATAGCAGACCAGGATAGTTAGGTATCTTGTGGCACCAGCACTGTGTAGTGGGTACACCGTAGCTGTATGCCATTTCATGGGTACACATCCAGTAGTAACTGTGATACTGAACAGTGACATAATGTGAGTGTGAAGTTTGTCATGAATCACGTGTATGCCACAGTCTGGGACACTATCTGGTCCCAATGATGCTGTGTTGTCTGCTATGGAGAGGGCAGCACACACATGTCTATCTGTGATGTCAGGGAGGCTAAACCCTGTTGTGATGGACATGTGCACTGCAGGGGGGGATGGTGGGGAAACATTCTCACTGAACCTGTTGTCCAGGATGTTCGCAATGTCAGTGTGTTCACTGTATCATTTGTAATTATGCAGTAATGTCAG
>NC_056730.1:767297382-767334842 GCF_019279795.1 Protopterus annectens | reverse complement strand
ACTAAGTGGAAGTCTGTAGGTAGAGTATGTTGTGATATGATAGTCCATGATTTTCAACTTGTAAGGTATTTAAATCCAAACAAAAAATGGCTAAGTGGTAAGTTCAGTGATCTTGGTGTGCATGGTCCAGAGTTCAAGACCTGCAAGGCTTGTTGACAATGTTAATTAGGACTGAATACGGCAGTTGTAAGTGGTTGTAAATGTGTTTTTGTGACAGTAAGCAGCTGGTACACACAGGTAAAAGACATGTACAACTTGCAGTACACTTGAAATGCCCTTCTTTGGCAATCCTGCTGATGTCATCCACCTAGGAATACACCTTTGGGATTGCTGTACTCTAAAAATCTCTATAGCATGTGCTGTAACTGTTTGATGCTGTAGTGTAATACACTAGTTTGGTAGGTGTTCTAATCCCAAACAAGTCAACTGTGTGTATCTGTCTGCCTGAGGAACAAGCAATGCTTTGTAGAGTATGCACACTCCTTACATTTCACATACTCACCTTTGGCAATCCTGGTGTTGTCACCCACCTAGAAATACACATCTGGGACCGCTGTAATCCAGTAATCGATGTAGTGCGTGCTGTAGCTGTGTAATGCTGTAGTGTGCTCAGCTAGTTAGGTAGGAGTTCTATTCCAAGACATGGCAGGTGTGTGTTTTTGACAAGCAGAGCCTCTGTGGAGGTAGCTGTGAGTGTCTAACCACTGGACATGTTGGGGAGTGGGTTTTGTAGTTTTCCTATATGGAGGCCATATTAGATGTCACAATGTCCATCTCACAAGACGTACAGATGTCAATCAGCCAAGGGACTGGGTTGGCAAGCCATACCCCTACATTTGGCAAAAGGCCTGGTGAACAAAGTATGTAAACCTTCTATTACCAGGAATACCGTCTGAACCCATGTGTCATACGCAACCACACTTGTCTAGAATATCCTGCTATGCTGCTAGCACCCTGCACATTGCTGACAGATAGTAGGCATGGTGTGATTGCAGTGGGCTGCAGAGGGCATGGCACCCTGTCCACCTGTACAATAGGCACATAATTGTGGACAATGTACCTTCATTATGTTCCCCACTGGCTGCCTGCAACATATGTGGTGCTATCAAATGTGATCGACAAAGGACATACAATGCCTTACACACATGCCCTGTATCGACAGATGCCACTGTCACCAGGGAATACCTGTATAATGCTATCAATGCAGGTGCAGGGTCAACCTGCTGTCTATTAGCAGATCCTGCCATACCAGGCCAGTATTGGCACAGCTGATGATAACAGTCTATGTACACAACATGTGCCAGGCCAACCAGGTACACTTATACATGTCACTGTACATTATTGTGGGATGTGCACATCCCAGGCAATGTCCATGTCAAGGACTAACAAACACAGATATGGCATGCATTGCAAAGCAATGGCTCACATAATGGTAACCAGGATGACAGGACAGTTCATACAATACCCATCTGTGTGAGACATTGCAGACACTACACCCCTGAACCTCACTGCACACCATTGTCAGGTGGCGTGATGCCAAGCATTACCCCTCACCCAGCCTTTTACAGCCATCTTGCACAGCCAACCACTACACACCCATGAAGCAATGCACACATGCATGTCAGTACTGGTACCTTGTGTCTGCATGTGTGGTATGATGTTCCCAACTACAGTCACATCCAGTATAACTCCCATTGGCATACTGACTGATGTCAGTCATGTTCACATGCCCTAGCCCTAGAAGATCAGGATATCCCCTGTGGTGCATGTAATACCTGTACATTACTGCAATGTGGCAAACTAAGTAGTTAGGAGGTGTATTTGTGAGCTTGGCAAAGTGTGGCAATGTGTCTGAGTCCCTTAGTGAGTGTGGTTGTGTTGACAATGACATCTGTTCATGTGGACAGCCATGTGTGCTATACCTAATGTATGTCTACTATATCTCTGTTGCAGATGTTGCTCAACAGCACACATATATGTTCCTACAGCCCACCAGCATGTCAGCTATGTGGCACATGGAGTAACTGCATGCACTTGTAATAGTAATGGCTAGTCAGTCAGGGGTTTGAACCCATATACTGGTAGGTGTGAGACAGACGATGCTTAGGTTTTAGTCTCCAAGCCCTTCTCTGATGTACTTTGCCTCTGTCTGTCCCTCACACACACACTCTGTTGGATGTGGAGATGTACACCTTCTCAGCAGCAGCTTGTGTATTGTAAGTGATGGTCATGATCAGGTGATGGCCTCTGCACCTATTGCAGTCCTCCTCTAGCTGATTGCATGTGGAACAACTGTGGTGACATTCCCATAGCCAATCGCATGGAAACACAGTACAATATCTAGGAACATCATGTTGGTGTTTGCCCATGACAGTCGCTGTGAGTGGAACCTGGATCTGGTGTTTGGTAAACAGCATCACAGATGATATCTGGATATTCCTCAAACAACATACACAGTGGAAAATATCCTAAAGACAGGAAGGTGATGTGCCAGATATGAGTACAACATGCAAGTGTAGGTATGCTTCATTGAGACTACTGCCAATTTAACAGTTTGTGTGTGGTAATGGCTAGTCTGCATGTTTTAAAACTGACAAGACAATGCTCTGTTTGTGAGGAAACCCCCATCTGTAGGGCCATCTGTGGACTGGTCAGTGTGTGGAACCATCTGTTTCTTGTGTTATTCACTGAACACACATCTGTGAACTGCAGAAGCATTGTGTGAGGATTGAAGTCAGTACATGGTGATAGTGATGAGAGTTACTGCCATTGCATCCCTGATTGGATATATGTCACATGAAACAGTGGTATGACAGTCACTGTCTGGGGTTCTCACAGTGACATGCCAATAATGGGCCACTGCTCATAGCTGCAGTCACAAGTCTTCTATGCTTTGTACAGATGTCATGCAGTCGATATGCATGTGTTGTGCTCCCTCTGCAAATGTATGACATCTGTTGTGTTGGGTTGATGGTCATATCTATGCATGCTGTTATAACTAATCCTGAATGCTGTTGACTATTACCAAGACATATCTGTGTTAAAACTGCAACACCATAGGCTGTATGGGATTGAAGGTCCCGGCAGAACCTCCTGTCCCACTTCAGCTGGACATGGCACCAGACACCAGCACATCTGGGGTCCAGCATTGGACCTCCACCTCTGTTGGCTCTGCACCACCTTCTGGTGGAACCACCACTGAGGATGGGGCTTGTCGCCCCTGGGAGCAGGTCCAGACAGGACCTTGTCAGATGTTGTACAGTCCCAGACATGGTACGTAGGGGGCTCGGTAAGGGTTTTCGAGGCCAGATAAGCCAGCTTGAGGGCAGAGTGTCACATTTAGAGGGTGAGCCTGCCCATCCTAGACAGCCCCAGCACATCTACTTTTGTGGCTGTGAAGGTGAAGTGGTGGCTGGCCATGGGTAGGGACCTCCGTCCCACTGTTTCCATGTGGGGGCTCATGGGCTTGTGACTGCCAAACACCCCTCCCTGTCCTAGGTGTATCCCCCCACATGTGTCATATACCTGTATGCTGTCTTGTCTGTCATCCTACCCAACCTATCCTCCACTAGCATACTTACTCTCCTTCCCAACATCCCACTCTCACCTTATGAAAACTGAATCAAAAGGCCAATCTGTTCCCAGAACATTTGCCCCATACATAGCTGTCCATTTCACACACGTGTCCACTGGACTGTAACCTTTTTAATTTGCATCACAGCATACTACTGCTGTCCTCACCCCTCTCTCTCAGGCACACGATCCTGGTATGCACATGACACCTAAAGATTCCAGGTACACGTGATACAGATGACCCCATTGTACACACGACACTACCTGTCCCTCTATAGTTACCCCATTTACCTTTTTCATGATGATGATGTCGCACACAGCACCTTGCAAGAGTACTGTTCTCACATAATGATTGGAGAGGAACTGTTTTGTTAATGTAAATAAAATACACAGAGTAATGTATTGGGCCAATGTACAAATGTTTGCGTGTATTAATGACACATGTCTGTCTGAGGGAGTCTTGATATTACATAGGACATCACCACTACATAATACAGGAGTTGCTGGTGTTTCCCTTTTCATTCATTTTTATTGCTTTGTTGTCACATGGGATAATCTTGATATATCTATATATATGTATGTATCTATATCTGGACATAAACACACACATACATCTACATGATTGAATACATTTCCTATACTGTTGAATGATTTTGCTGGATGATATGTTTGTGATAACATCTGGTGGCTGTATATCTGCCATGGCTTAGTGGTAAATCGCATTGGCTGTGGTGTGCAGGGTCCTGGTTTTGAACCTTGCAGAGGCCCTTTATTTTGTTGTTGGGCAGAACAAGGGCCATTGGATACGGAGTGATTAAGGCACTTTTAAGCAGTTGTGAGCGGGTATACGTGGGTTTGCGTGACTGTAAGCAGTGGTTACTTTTGGTCACAGTTCCTTACACTCTATTACCTTCTTGATAGCTTAACCTGTGTAGGCAGTGCTTACTCCTGTGCAAACAGGCTGTAACCCACTCACTGCTGCTTAAAAGTGCTTACTCCCACTTACCACCTAACTAATTTCTTTAAAAGACAAGAAAAAAGGGTTGATAGGTAAGTGGTGAAAAAGGGGCACAAAGAGGGAAGACAGTAGGGAAAATAGCTAGGGATGTGCAGGAAGGGTGTAAGGAAGGTCCATAGCTGTTGATTTCTTCTACAGCAACAGCTGTGCATATGTAATAAATTTGGCAGTACATTTGGACACTCACATCCCTGAGAGAGGAGTAAGGACAACAATAGTATGTTGTGATGCCAATTAGAAATGTTTACATGTGTCCAGTGGACATGTGCGCAATGGACAGCTATGTAAGGGGCGTGTTTTTTTGTGGTAACAAATTGCCCTTTTTTTCTTTTATGTTTAGGTGAGAGTGGGATGTTGGGGAAGGAGAGTAGGTATGATAAGGGAGGATAGGTTGGGTAGGATGACAGCCAAGAAAAACAAGACGCATGCAGGGGTGGTATATGACACATGTGGGGGGGGCACCTTGGATGGGGAGGGGTGTTTGGAAGTTGCAAACCCATGAGCCCACAAATTGATACAGTGGGACTGAGGTCCCCACCCATGGGCAGCCACCACTGCACCTTCACAGCCCAGAAGGTGGCTGCACTGGTGGGCTGTGTAGGAGGGGCAGGCTCACCCTCTAGTTGCGTGACTCGGCCCTCAAGCTGGCATAGGTGGTCTCAAATCTCCCTGTCAAGCTCTCTATGTACCACAGCCCAGACCATACCATGGGTGACAGGTTCCTGTTCACTCCTGCTCCCGGGGGGGGGGCTGAGCCCCTATCCCCTGCGGCAGTTCCACCTGAAAGTGGTGCAGGGCCAATGGATGAGGAGGTCCCAGGCTAGGCCCCAGATGTGCTGGTGTCCAGTGCTATGGCCAGCTGAGGTGGGACAGGTGGGTCCACTGGGACCGGCCTTCCCAGACAAGCTATGTTGTAGTATGTTTAAGGCAGATATGGGTTAGTAATAGTCAACAGCATTCACGATTAGGTATAACAGCATGCACAGGTATTCCCATTACCCAGGGCACCACATATAAATTGTTGCAGAGCAGGCAGAACACATGCATATATGGGTAAACAGTGGCCATTACAATGCCACGCAGGTTTCATTGATGGCAACAGGCCAGCAATATGGGAGTATTTTAACATGGCACATGCATAGTAACATATGTGAATATTTATAAACTAATAGGATATATGTCCCAACAAAGGTTAGGAGTGTAGATATACCAAATGAGTTGCGTAAATCGATTAATTTTGCACATATGGTAGGGGTGAGAGAGAGAGAGTTCAATTAACAACTAATAAATCCTTGTAGTTTTCACAACATTCGTAGTCACTGCAGTGGTCTGTCCCTTACATGTATTATTACACTACCCAATGGCGTTATATTGTACAATGGTATGTTTGTAGATTAGTATGTATGGGACCTGTGTCTTATGTACAGGCTTGACTAGATGCAGGTGTTAATGCAACATGTTTTGAGACTGCTTTCATACACTTTGGGTGAGATGCTGGGATGACAGGTATGTTTGCATTTACATTCTTTGACTATGTACAAGTCTGACTATCAGTTATATGTCATTAACAGCTGCCTACAGTTCTTGGATCACCACACTAATTTGTCAAGGGACCAGGGCAAAAGGCAGGTGATGTGGGCCATTTATCAGGACATACTGGGCAGATTGGAACAGTTACCACTCTCTATGTAAGCATTCTACCAAAATATGTACAGTTGTTAAGTGTAAATATGCATACAGCTTTCTCTCTGAACATTCTAACAGACTGTGTGCAGTTGTGTGGAATTATTATGCATACAACTTACTAGTGCTCCTGGGATCCAAAGCCCTGCTGTGTGTGACAAAAGCATTACAGTTAAGATCACTGTACACTATGCTATCAAGCAATTGTTGTGAGGCTTTGCAATGTATTTTGTCTAATATGACTGACCTGTTTCTGCTTCCGACATTGTTATACAGCACTTCATACACATTTTATCTGCATACCACAGTGTGGGTAACACTGCTTACTACAACAGTACTGTTTAATAACTGCAACAGTACAATAACATATGACTGCAGAGTAAACAGAAGCAATGCAGGGGTTACACCTTTATTTGCAGCATATTACACTATTCTGTATACTGGTACAACACTTTCTGAGGCTCTTACATTTATTTTGTATGACAGTACATGCAGGCTATTTACTACCCTGCCTTGCGAAGCATCCTTTGCAGCCTAGCATCATAGGCTTGCTTGTTCACAGCATGCTCATCTGCAGCTGTCAGAGAAGTACAGTGATATTTAGCCATACCTATCCATAGTATACACAAGCTAGGCAATTATTAACTACATAGTGGAAGGAGTACTTACTCAGTTCTGGGGCATTCTGCATCTGCCTTGCTTCCTGTATCCACTGTTCCAGGACATCCCACCTCCACCACTTCAGGTCTGCATGGTGTTGCCTGACTTGCTCACCAGTCCGGTTGATACCTGTGGCACTAGTGAGGTCATGGGCGAGACTGTCCCAGGTTTCAGTTTTGTATTGCGAGCCCTGGTACTGGCCCTGCAGTAGTCTCCTGTCATGATGCTTTACCAGGAGTCATACCATAAATTTGGACTCCAGGATGCCTCAGTGCTGCGCTGTAAAGTGAGTTCCTTCTCCCACTCTAGCCATTCTGCCCGCAAGAGGATGTTACAACCAGTTATGAGCCGTATTCCCGCCTCTTCGGTTTAAGTAGGGCCAGATTCCCACACTTTTCCGTAATTGGCCGGT
The DNA here is from genome assembly GCF_019279795.1 of Protopterus annectens. NCBI lineage: Eukaryota > Metazoa > Chordata > Ceratodontiformes > Protopteridae > Protopterus > Protopterus annectens. Next base: position 767,327,496 of record NC_056730.1, on the reverse strand, counting down.
TTCATAAAGGCTAAGATATGGGCACACCTGCTTATTTCAGGTTGGCACTGCTTAAATAGGTGTACCTGTGGGCATATTTTATTCGCTTCCCTACACATTGCTTACAATTAGTTGGGCTGTGTTGCGGTTAGCATTGCTTATTGGTTATCTAGCATTATATTCGAATTTTTTCAATGATGTCTTACTCATTACAGGCTATATATGTGTCTGGTATCCATCATTCATGTGTACATACACTGTATGGGGTCCTGGGGACTTCAGAACCTTATTACAGTGACACCTCAACTCTATGTTTACTGCAGTACTCCAATTCACATATTTATGGTCTGTGGCAGGTTATAGAACATTACACTGTACATAGATTCAGTTCTCATATTTGATTTGTTTCCCTGTTGTGAGGATAAGTTTGCTGATACCTCCTTTAAATGTATTGCTATCATGGTGTAGTGATTTGCTACTATGACTGTAATGTACAGGGTCCTGTGTTCTAGCCTTGCAGAGGCTGGTTATTTTGTTGCTGGCCAGAATATGAGCTGTTGGATATAGAGTGATTAAGGCACTTTAAAGCAGTTGTGAGTGGGTGTGCACAGGTTTGTGCGGAGCTAAACATTGCTAACCTCCGGTTACAGTTTCTTGCACTCAGTTAGCCTCTACATTTCTTCACCAGTGTGATACTCGCATACAGACGCCCAAACAGGCTTACACCCGCTTACTCACGCACTTGCCAATGCACTGCATTTGGTGCTTGCATCTGACACTCCCACCCCTGGGTGGGAGTGAGGACTATGATATTACCTTGTGATGCCTATTACATTGGATTACATGCCTACAGTATCAGGAATGGCTGCCCATTAGGCGTAAGCATGCCGGTCGACTGTACGGCATCTGCGGCATGCCCAGAGTTTGCTTCATACTAGTGGAGTGTTCCTCTTACAATCTGCACCTGTCTGGCTAATACTTGGAAACTGACACCATTAAATACAGACAAGTAATTGGGTTTTGGAACCCACATCCTTCAGCCAAGTCATGCTACTGCATACCTATTATTCTATCATCTTTCTAAGGTTGTAAGTGGAATATGTGCTTTCTGTCCCTATCAGACCTCTCAAACGATTGGGGACAAATATCACCTGAATCAGGGACAAGTCATGACAACATCAGGGACAATCAGGGACACATTTAAAATATCAGTGCTATTAACTTGAAACATTGACAGACTGAGAGCATATGAACTAATACACATTTTCTGAGGTAAAAGAAGTTTATAACTCTTAATTATTGTCACCTTTCCTCCAAAAGTCACTAGTTTTAGGAGGGATTAAGAGGGACAGAGTTCAAATTTGAGTCAAAATCAGGGACGTCCCTGGAAATCAGGGAGAGTTGAGAGGTATGGTCCCTATTTGTTCCCCCAATGGTTTATGTCCTGTCCAGTGGATTTGTTCTTAGGGGTTGAGAGGTATGGGTGTAAGTTCTGCCAATTTCGGAATATTACTTACATCCCCGGGGCAGTCTTAATATGACTGCACCAGCCAACACCTGCACGCCTAGGCCCATAATTGCATACCCATAATTCCCACACCTTCCCCTCCTCTACAGCACTCATCCTTACTGTGGGTGCGGGTGGGGTATAAACACAACACTACACACTGCCCACTTTCCATGTGTCAGGACACATGTCGTACATAGTGTCGACCCACTGGTTATCAGGCTTGCACAACCTACTGGTCCATGTACGTCTACAGCCTGGTTTGATGAATCATTACAGGGACTGACTCCGATGATCAGTAATTTTTGGGGTGTCCCACAAGGGACATTGATGTCTTTGTCTCAAGATTAAACCTAGCAGGTCTCTCCTACTGGTAGTATCCTGCCAGTGGTCTGGGAAGCAGTGGTGTGTTTACTTTTATTGGTTGCCTGCATGTCTCAACGGTGTAGCTGGGGGTGGTGGGTTGATGCTACGTGTTACACTCCCATATGCACGGCCTGTGAACTTATGTAATTCGTAACTGCTGTATCATATCTTAGCTATATACATGTGTATATTTACAGACACATATATATAATATATATATATATATATATATATATATATATATATATATATATATATATATATATATACATTATTATATACAGATATATCTGTATATGTATGCATACATGTATATATTTATATATTGCTGTCTATATGTATGTAATGACATATGGGTCTATGGGTGTCTGCATATGTATATATCTATATGTGGGTATGTATATGTATTCTGTCTTTGTATGTATACATTTGTACTATGGAGAGGGAGAGGTATATCTCTGTGTCACTATGGGTAGATATACACACACATACCTCTACATATATACATCTACATCTGGTTATTCTGTTCCTTGCCATGAAGATTACACTTTGTTGAAGTGGGACTCGTAGTGGGTGTGGCTGCGCAGGTGACGCCTCTGCCCAATGAACACTTTTACTTACATCCCTGGGGCTGTCCATAGAGACCCACATCAGCCAACACCTGCACACCTAGACCAATAACTAGCTACCCATAGTTCCCTCACCCGCACCTCCTCTACAGCACCCATCCTTACTCTGAGTCCTTGTCCGGTCTGAACACACCACTACACACTGCCCACTCTCCTCTTCATAGGACCCATGTCATACATTGTCTCGACCCATGGGTCATCAGGCTTTCCCACCCTTGTATTCCAGGAATATCACCTTCCTTTGGTTATATGTCAATTTTTGGGGTGTCTCGCAAGGGACGCTCCTGTCTGTGTTCCAAGATTAGATTTTATGGGTGCACTGTGTACCCCCCCAGTTGTATCCTGCCTGTGGTCTGGGGAGCAGTGGACTATTTACATTGTTTGCAGTTTGTGTGTATGTTTCCTGTGTCCGGCTGGTGGGAGGGGGGTGGAAGGTCATGCTACTTGTTTCATATTTCTTCCTTGGGCCCCTCACTTCCATTGGCATAGCCTGTGAACATATGTCATTCTTGTGTGCTGTTTCCTATCATAGCTATATATCTGTATATATCTACACACACACACACACACACACACACACACACACACACTCATATATATGTAACATAGATTAATTATTATATGTACTAAATAATTATGAGTAGATACATTACATACAGTAATATATTGGGTACTTTTTATACGTATCTTCACTTTTTTATATGTGTATATATAATAATATACACAATATAATGTAAATTACTTGTTGGTATAAGTAAAATCAACACTTGATTGAAAGGTATATTTAGGTTAAAAAATATATAATAATATATTTTTGTATGTATGATTTATATGTAATCTATTCATGTCAGTTTTTTATGCAATCCCTCTATGTAATTTAGGTACAATAAGCAAGTATTTACGTATGTATTTTTATGACAACCAGTTCCTGGTAGCGTGATGACTTTAAACAATTAAGTGTTTGTAGCATATAAATATGTGTATCAGGCGCTGTTTTATGACACACTGATGACGCTTGGGTAAAGCGAAACTGGTCTGTGGGGGAGACTGTGAGGCTGAATAAAGCCTATACACCACAACGGCTGCTGTATTGGTCTTTTCGTGTGCTGGACTAGAGTTGGGGATTCATGTGAGCTGTATAGCTGAGATTTGGTCTGAGCACCTTGTAGAAACGGGCAACGACGAGTTTGGGAGCAGTATATATATATATATATATATATATATATATATATATATATATATATATTTATATTTATATATGTGTGTGTCTGTAAAGCAATGCATACCCCACGCAAATGCACTTACACACGCTTACTGGTGTTTATATATGCTTAAACCTGCTTACCAGTGCCTTATTCATTATGACACTGACACTTCGCTCCAGTTCACTTTTAATTGTTATTATGCAGGTTATACAGCAGACAGATGTCAAAATATGTTCATATACAGATTACCGATGGAAAATGATATGTGCTGCAGTGGGATTTGGAAAGGGAATGTCTGTTCATTAGGTGGATGCTCTAACTAATACACTATTGCTGTGCTACTTCATTTGAATATATACCCATAAAACCATGACTCCTAGTTCCCCAAACACCCACCCAACACTTCACTAACACAGCAGTCATCCATTCTTCAGTTGGATACGCGGTGTAGCCACACCACTACACATTGGCCACTCCCTACTCATGTAGACCCATCCCGTGTGTTGGCTCACTCCATATATCCTCAGAAATCCCATACTTTTAGTCCACAAACATTGGTGACATGAGCAACCAATAGGACACTATTCACAATTTTTGGGTTGTCCCACATGGGACACACATGTCTTTATTTCAAGATTAGACTCTATACTTCATTACATTCTTACTCCCGTTAACATGACAATACAATAAATTAATAAGTATGACTATGTGGTAACGCAAACATTACACATGAGCGCTAATAATGTACGAGTTTGGCGTAATTATTTTACAATTAGACTGGCTTAGTGATTGGCGTTGCCATTGCAGGCAGATCACAGGAATGATTCCATGTGTGAGAAAGTCCTCACATTTGAATTTTTGAGTACAGCACTAACTTTGGACATTGTACACACTTCTGCGTTTTAGCATTTTCATCTCTTCCCTCTTATGCACAACCTATTATTCTATCTACTTTTGAGGTTTGTAAGGGCACTTTCATGTTATTTATGTCTGCAAAAGGAATGAATGTGTTACAGGGAATGTACTTCTACATATAGATGTATGCATGTGTGTATGAATATACACTTATAACAAACTCGCTGACCTCCCCGAGGCAGTCCAATTAGAACCAGCCCATCCAACCCTGACATGCCTGGATCCATAATTTCATGCCCATAGTTCCTCTACCCCACCCGAGTTTGACATGCAAGCATACCATCCATTGTCCAATTGCTATCGCAGCCATGATACACCTCCACACATTGACCTCTCCCGAGTGTTAGGGGCCCTACACGTATATTGTCCCAACCCATGTATTCTCAGGATCTCCCACCATTTAGTCCTTGAACATACCTGCCCTTGCTTGTGTAATGGTCGGAGGTCCAATCATCCTATCAATTTTTGGGTAGTCCGACCAGGGACTACCCTCTGATTGTTTGTAAAGTAGACTTAGCAGATCGACAGTGTTACTCCCACTGGTAGTATCCTACCTGTGGTGTGAGTAGCAGTGCTTTGCTCACTCCTGCCCAGCTTGATATGACATACGCTGACAGCACTATATAATACTGGAGTTGCTGTTGATTCCTTTCTCATTCCTTTTGTATGCTTTATTGTTACAACGTTCATTCTTCATATATATATATATATATATATATATATATATATATATATATATATATATATATTATATATCTGTACATACTTATATACATTTCCTATGCTGGGCACTGCTTTCACCCAAGCAAGCGCACTCATACTTGCTTACTGGCACTTATATGTTTACTGCTGCTTATTTGTGCTTACACCTGCTTACTAGTGCCTTATTCATTATGACAGTACCACTTTGATTGAATGAAATTTCGTTAAACATTTCATGCGGTACTCCAGTTCACATTTACATATTATTATTTAGGTTTTATAGCAAAACAGCATTCATTCCACATGGATTATACTATAGTTGGACTTGAACTGTGAATGCTTGTTTGGCAGATGCTCTAACCATTACACTATTGACATCAACATTGATTTTGCATGTTTTTCTCTATTTGAATGATTTTGATGTGTAAGCTATGTTCAGCAGGGGGCAGTGACGTACAAACATGCTGCGCTTTGCTTATACTTTCGATGTTGCAGCAATACAAATGTAAAATAGGGACACGGGGAATCTAATTGTGAAAGTTCTAGGGACTGGGCTCAATATTCCACTATGGGCTTGTGTGTTTACTACTTTGGTATTATTTCAGTGTTCGTGGACACTCTTCTATGCTTAGCATACATTTCGGTATCCACAGACACTGAATTACTGGCTTACTATTAGAGGCAGGCTCTAATAGTAAGCATAGTAGGTTGTGCAACTGTGGGGGCATGTTTACACCTCCGTAGAGCACTTGTACATGCCCCCTGCACTCGCACATGTTTCCTGTGAACAGCGAGGGTGCAGCAGCGCACCCTTATAAATATTCATATGGCACTGCTGCATCATCTGTAATGAGGACGCTCGGCACAAGGCTAAAACCGTCCTTGCGCTGAGCTTCATGAATTCCAGGGATTGATGTGCAACATGAATGTACGGATTTAATGTTTTTGGTGTTAGAAGGAAATTGTGCTGCAAAGACTGATGTGTGATAGTGTTTCAGTGTTTTGAAGCTTCAATGTTTAGTATGTCGATGTTACGAATTTTCGATATATTGCATTTATGATGTTTTGGTCTCGATGTTTAGAAGTTCAAAGTTTTGGCTTTTCGAGTTTATGAAGTAGATCCATATATGTGTCTGTATATATATATATATATATATATATATATATATATATATATATATATATATATATATATGTGTGTGTGTGTGTGTGTGTGTGTGTGTGTGTGTGTGTGTGTGTGTGTGTTTGTGTGTGTGTACATAGATAACACACACACGCACGTATATGTTTAAGTTGACATATATTGAATGCTTTTTGATCGAAAAACAAAAAAAAAAAATCAAACAAAAAACACTGAAACCCAAAATATCACACAGGTCCCATAAAGGCTTTAACTTGGTTCATGGTTCCAGCAGGGGGACAGTATCATGTTCCTTGCCCCATTGTGATCAGTGTTTTGTGATTCAATGTTTTTTACTTGCTATTCTGTGACTCAAGCAAACATGTTTGATCAAATGCATGTCTCTCTCTCTCTGTATACACACACACATATATATATATATATATATATACATATATATGAACCTTTGCAAATCTGCAAAACAATCAGTGCCATAATTACCAGTTCTAAAGACTTAAACCTAGCCTGTGATTTAAACAGCAATGGCTGAAAAGACAAGTATGCATCTTACAGACTACCCCTTCTCTGGAATAGGCTCCCCATCCATATGAAACAGAGTTTCTACCTAACCACATTCAAGTGTAACTTGGACAATTGGATGAAGAATAGGAAATTCATCCCTGATTTGGCACCTATGTGTCTAATGGACAAAGGCAGCCTGTAACTGCTTAATCTGTCAGGCTCCTGCTTGTAAATGCTTCATCTCCCAAGCACCTGCTTACTCTTATCAGAGGTACAGAACTTGTCAGAGATTTGGAATGCATGGCTAAGCTTAAAAAGGCCCTTGTGGCTGTTAGTCTGGTACACAGCTATGAACCCATGAACCTATATTTAACACTATACATCTAAGAAGAAAATCTATTTACACAGCTATACAGAATAATCTGGATTTACACCATAAAATTAACTTTACCATTATACACAATGAACAGTTATTAAGGGAAACCATGTCTGAAAAGCAACTAAATATGCTAGGTGTCCACTACTTTCCCCCTGGTCACTCCTCTGCTTAAACTGCAAGTATAACCTAAAAAATCTGTTATTGGAGAATAACTTAATATATACAGACTTCTTAACCTACAAAAACTACTATAGGTAAAACACGGAAATTCAGAAAACTGTGTAAAATTTGTGAATCATGTATTTAAAAAATATGCATTTCTAGTTTTTGGTGTCATTCCTCACTACTGTGCCCATCAACAATCAAGGAGCAAAAAATAAAATAAAATAAAAAAATAAAACGTTTACAAGCTAACCAGGTCCTGTTTCTGCATTTCCTGTTCCTCCTCATCTGAAGAACTATTTAAAAAAAAGTCCATGTATTCAGGTACATGGGTCTCCTGAAATGAAGGAGCCAGTTAGGTCCTATTTCTGCACTCTGCCCCTCCTTCTTCTGATTTTATTTATAAAAAAGACTGAAACAAACTGTTTCCTACAAATGCAGCAAGTGGTTGCTACAGTTTATACCATGCATGAAGCACTACAGAGTTCTGTTTTAAGTAAAAAAAAAAAAAAAAAATGTTTTCTTTGAAATTGTAGCAAATTGCTTGCTACAAATGTAGCAAGCAGTTGCTGCAGTTTAGACCGCACAGAGAAATACAGTGGTCAGGTTTGCCCCCAAACGTAATATCAGCTTTTAAAAGCCAGTATGTACTAAAGTGGGATCAAGATCAGATTGCTGATTAAAACTCTTAACACGATGCACCCAGGGCAGTTACCCCCTTTGCCCTGCTCTAGCTATCCTATTGGATATGATTGATAGACCATGCTGCTTTGCCAGGGATGGATTGCTCCTGTCCCTTCTAGGCTTTCATAAATTGACTAAAAACTTGTCCATACCCATAGCATCTTCTAAGCATTGCCAACCTGATAAACTTTCCAATGTAGCAAAACCAACACAAAAAAATCTAAAGGTCTTACTGCTCAATGCCAGGAGTCTAAACAAGAAACGTCACTCCCTGCATGCTCACCTCAACACAAAGAAATCAGACATCTTTGCAGTTACTGAGACATGGTTTAAAGCCATGTAGGGCACTCCAGTTGAGCAGGACTATAATGCCTTCTATACATTTAGACCAGCTATTGCAGAGAAAGGGACAAAAGGAGGCTATATCTCAATTTAAATCACAAGCAAACACACCTCAAGGTTGGTCAAGCAATATAACACACTTGAGCTTCACCATGTCCAGATTACAATAAGCAAAGTCCCATATCATAACATACTTGCAAGCTACAAGTCTCCTTGTATGACCCAGGATACCCATAACACTTACTTAAATATACTAGACACACTCCCAGTTGAACAGAACACCTTGTTTATTGGTGACTTTAACTAAGCAACTATAAAATGGGAATCATACATGACCCCAAACACACAGACTTAGAGATTCCTAGACTTTGCAAATAGAAACACCCTGAACCAGCTAGTCCATACACCCATTAGGGTTGCTAACATCCTTGATCTGGTCCTCAAAAACATGGACGAACGCTGCACCTCTCCTCACAAGTGTAATGTGCACCCCCAGTGTAATGTCCTCAATGGTCAGATTGGACCATAAAACAGTCTCCTTTGAAATAAAATAAAACCCAGTACCCCAGATAATCCTGGAACTTTTAGAAATTATTCTACAGCAAACTTCCTACTATTAAATGGTGCCCTGGCAAAATTTCAAACCTCCACCAAACTGAGTACACCACTACCTATGTAAGATTGTCCACAGAAGCCCTGTAGAATCATGTTAAGGGCAGCACAGAGATAGCTGTACCTATCCATAATTAGCACAGGACAATCTCAAGAAAACAAACCACCCTGATGGAATTCCAACTTCAATCTTTTGTACAACAAAAGGAAGAAAATCACAGCAAGAAATTAACAGGTGAGACAACCAGCAAGGAAGAACCTCCCTCATAAATCCAAACAAGCAACATAGGGGGCTAATCAAGTCTACCAAACTAAATTTTAAGTAAAATAGCTTCCCAGACCAAGGACGATTATAACAGATTCTTCTGCTATGTCCACTGCCTCAAAGACAATAAATGACAATGTGCTGAACTAATTGTAAATGGAGCCACCAATACTGAGCAAGAAGATACAACAAATCTTCTTGCTGACAAATTTAGATCAAAATTTAACCCCTTCTTCTACTAGACACCCCTCAGGAAATGCCCTCAGCCATAGCTCCCCCAGCTATCAAGAGGGAACAGATCCTTAATGCACTTTCCAAGGCCAAGAACACTGCCTCAATGAGTCCTGATAATATCCCTGGATGCCTGTTTAACAGCATGACACATGACCTGTTAGGAGCACCCTTCAGCCAGGCTTCATGTCAAATGCAAAGCCATGAAAACAATTATCATAAAAATGATAAATGATGACAGAAGAAACCTTCAGAAATTGGATCCAACCCAGTTTGGTTTTGGCAAGGGCAGGTCATGTGTTCTCAACATGATGGACTTCTTTGAGAAGGTCTTCAAAGAAATGGATGATGGAAAAATGGTGCACACTGCCTACCTTGATCTGGCCAAAACATTAGGCAGAGTACCCCACTTGAGAATTTTAGACAAGCTCACAAAATTAGGTATAAGCCTGTATGTCACGCACTGGTTAGCCAGCTGGCATACAGAGAGAACCCAACAAGTTAAGAGAGGGGAGTCTACCTACACAAAGAGGCCAGTCACTAGTGGAGCTCTTCAAGGCTCAGTGATTGGGCTATTCCTTTTGGCATCTACTTCTCTGATGTCAAGGCTAATGTCAACATCCTCTGGCTAACCAAGTTTGTAGATGATTGCAAAGTAGGCACAGTCATAGAATCCCCCTAATGACACAAAAACCCTCCAATAAGACCTGAGACAATAACTGGTACCAGAGCCATGGACCAAAACTCAATGCCTAGAAATGCATAATAGTATCCTTTGAGAATATGGCTACTTCTGGAAGCTACCATATTGATAATGCACTCCTAAGATTAGACCTAGTGGTCAGGGATTTTGGAACACATGTAGACAGTAACCTAGCCTTTGACCATCATATGACTGCAGTAGTAAGGAAATAATTTTATATTGTGCAAATTATAAGCAAGGGTATGGCATCTAGATACAAGGATGTCATTGTTCCTCTGTACTGTGCATTAGTGGACCAATTATTGAGTTCAATGCCCTCATCAGTATGTGCTTAACCAGACATATGCAATAACTAGGGCATCTACACAGGTTCCTCATAAAAAGATAACATGGCCTAATCAACATGTACTGTGCAGACTGACTCAAAGCCCTATCCCTGTACTAGGTCTACAGATTACTGAGAGACAATCTATGCAAGTAGGTCAGATGGGGCAGATCAGCAAAGCTGCTGTATTCAGACAATGTTGCATTACAGGAAGACTCTGAGCAAGTACTTTAACAAAGGATATGGGAGTGGAATGTAAACCTGAAGACACAGGGGATGAAACTAAGCACAGATAAGACAGTGGTAATGGCAGCAAACTGGGGAAATCAGAAGTATCTGAGAACTGAAATAGAAGGGAAAATAGTGGAACAGGTTAACAGCTTCAAGTATCTGGGAGGGATGATTGAGGTGAAGGGAAGTCTGAATGAGGAGGTCAAATCCAGAATCAGAGGGGCTTCAGCCAATTGGCACAGAGTGTCAGGTGTAGCATATGACAGAAGAATTCCAAAGAAGCTGAAAAGAAAGGTGTACAAAACTGTGGTGTGAGCAGTACTACGGTATGGTACAGAAACCTAGGCAGTAAAGGAAGAGCAGTTAATGAAGTGAGAGGTGATGGAGATTAAATGCCTGAGATGGATGATAGGATGCACAATGTAGGATAGGTGAAGAAATGAGAGCATAAGAGCAGAAGATAAAGTATCTCCAATTACAGAAAAGATCAAAAAGAATAGATAATGATTGTTTGGAAACATGTGTAGAAAAGGGACAGACAGGAGGAAAGTAAAAGGAAACAAGGGCATCCAGCAAAGATGTTGATGGACTGTGTGAAAGAAGTCCTATGACAGTCAGGAATGAGTGCTGAAAAAGGTAGGGCAATGTCATTAAATAAAGAGAGATGGTAACAGTAGACACAGCAACCTGATCCCATGTAGAAAAATGGGAAAAGGTGGTTGATGCTGATGTTGATGATGATGATGATTTATGCCAGGCATGCAAAGTATCCTCTGATTCTTCTCTGATGGACCTCACAGTCTAGAGACCTAAACCTCATCTGCAACATAAATCGGTCATGTTGGAGGGACAGGTATGTGCATCAGTGACTACTCCTTCTCTGGAACATAGTTTCCATCCATGTGAGGTAGAGTTTTTCCCTAACCCAATTCAAGCATAACTTGGATCAGTGGATGGGGAATCAGAACCTTATCACTGTTCTGGCACCTATGCCTCTAGCAGACAAAGGCAGTCTATAAATGCTTGACCACCCATGGCCAACTCTATGTATATCCCTTAAAATAACCCTAGGGTATCAAAACGTATCAGATCAATGTGGGTAGCATGGCTAGGCCTACAAATGTTCCCTGGGGATTTTACCCTAGTAATTACCTATGAACCCTTGCAATTCATACCACACCTGGTCCTAGTAGTCCCTGTCAGAAGGATATGCATGTCATATGTGTTTGTATGTCATGTGGTAGCTTCTCTGTATCCTGTATAGTGAGCATCTCCAGATGTTGACATTCCTTTGCTCTCATGCATAGATAAATACACCTGTGGGTTATAAATGTGTACCACTGTGTGTATGTGTGACTGTCCATTCTAGCCAGTAATTGCCTCCATACTGGCCTTAGCTCCATTAGAGTGACTACAATCCTGTGCACTTATGTAATGTATCAGCTTTGACATTGTGCCATAGTGTAGCTAATCTGAACTTGGTGGTCTCCTGGTGCCCATTGGACAGTATAGGAGTTGCAATCTGTGCCCAGTATGCTAAAAGTTGATTATCCATTGTAGCATATCATGATGTCTGTGTGCACATATGGCATAGTGGAATGCCACCTACACAGCATAACATTTCCTGAGCCCGATTGTGATACTTGTGCCCTGCCCAATTTACACCCATCCACAAAACTGCAACCTGTCTTACCAATACTCTGTTTTTGTCAGGATGAGGCCCCCAGTCATAACTACAACCTGTCCTGTCTGTCCCCTGTGCCCTGTCATGCTGATCCTCACCAGTAGGACTGAAACCTCTCTTGACTGTGCTCAGTTACATTGAGCCCCCAAGCTTATCAGTTCCCTTTCATGCCCTGTGCAGTGTTAGCCAACACATTCCACCATGCCTGTTGCTTCCATGTACTCTTGTGTGGTCACTGCAGTCTTGATATCCAATTACAGTTGTTATGACTACTGTCAGTTTGCCCATATGGCAGTGCACTCTAACATCCACTATATTCTGATTCTGCACTTTACTAGTAATAATGTATTCTGTCACAGAATAGCAAACTTTTTTATTGCAGTAAAATGGGGCTTGTATTGTGGTTATTATGTTAATGAGGTGATTTATCATGACTGTCTTTGAATCCTGGTAATAACATGACATGTTATCACCACTAGTACTTGTTACGGTGCAAGATCCTGCTCATTCATGGGCTGGGACATTACATACAATGTGCATGCTTATGAATCCTGGCCACACTGATGTCACTTTACATGCTGCTGACCATTTACATAATGCTACTGTTAATGTAAATCATGCTACACCATTTCCCATTGATGCATGTCCTGGTAGCCACTATATATGGCAATGCACCCTGGATACCCCTTTTTCACGTATAGTTGATCTAGTGAGTGGATATGACATTAGCAGGCACAAACTCTGGCAGGGATCCCACTTGGTGCACTAGGGAGTGAAAACAATTGTTTGCATAAGGGAGTGAAAACAATTGTTATGCCCTCTTGGCCATCAGGAGTATTTGCTTAGGCATTGTGTAGCCTATCTTTATAAAATGGATTCCTGGTACCAGCTTGCCAGAGCAGTGGGTGATGCTCACTCTAGTGAGAAATGTGAACATAAATAGAGTGACCTGAAGACACACCACACAGATCTTCTCCACCAGTGAAAAGAAGAAGATAGGGAAGGAGAACCACCTTTTAATTGTAAGCATTTTGTTCTGGCATTGCAATGTACAGTAGGCCTAGTACCAGTAGCTGTTAATGTCTTTTAATGGCAGGGGCATGCTCTATGCTCATATTTGTTTATTTAATATTTTACAGTATTACAGGAGACTGAATGCAGTTGGACTGAGTGTCAAATGAAGCAGGTCAGGTTCTCCATCAGAGGGGTAAAAAGTAGTATATTTCTAACGGTAAAGTAATATTTTGAAAATTATTTGTTGCTCTTGGTTTTTTTCATTTTTCAGTTTCTTTTTATTTATTTTGTTTTTTTGTCTTGTTTTTCTCTATTTATTTTTTATCTGCAGGATCAGTTGTGCTGTTCTTGAGTTTTAACATTACTGTTCTAAGAAAGCATTTCAAATCTATAATAAAATCAGTTACCTCTGCCTCACTCGCTGGTATAAAAGAGAGTCACTTCCTCAACACAGCCATTGCTGCTGCATTTACTTTTATTCTGGCACAGCTGCAAGGACTTAGAGATACGGAAGCTAGACCATATTTTTCAGAAAATATATCTGTGGAAAAAACAAGCATGAAGGACAGAAATAGAAGTATAGTTAGAATGCCAGTGTTCTATGCCAGCAATTTTAGACCAATGTTAGATCTTTATAAGAAGTTTTGGCCAGTTTTAACAGCAGACCAAGAAATCAAGGAGGTAGTAAGAGCTAATCCTAAATTTCTTTTTAAGAACATGAGCAATATAAAAAGAAGGTACTTACATATTATCGCAGCCACTTTTCTAACCGATAATATGTAAGTAACAACTACTCATGTGGTGTTCAGATGGCGAGAAAAGCATTTGAAATTCTTGTGTCAATCGCAAACAGTAGAAATTTTGAAAATGTTCCCAGATTTTTAGGCTCCTCTCCTCCCGCTAATTTAGGTTTCTGCCAGATGTCATGCACCACCATGTTGACACAAATGTGTGTCATTGTTACTTAGCAGGCAGACCTTCCCTTCAGTTACGGGTGAAAGGTGAATGCAAAAGGTAAAATTGGTAAAGTCCGTTTTCAGTTTGTGACATGCAACGATCATTTCCACGGAGTAAGACATGAACTGGCCCATTGTACATATCTGCTGCTTTTCTTCCGAGTGCAAGCGATTGCTTCAGCATAACGAATTCACACTTGTGTCTGACTGCTATTCCAACTATACATACCTGTCAACTGTACAGATTTGCTCATGATGTCCAGCTTTTTTACACATATTTTTGGTATGGTCCTCATAAAATGTGTGACAGTCTACCAAGGCAGCTGGATGATTTCAGGATGGAAGTCAATAACTACTAAAATACATATGCGGTATGTGTAGCAGCGGCCAGGTTAATTTTACTTTTCATTAAGTGTCATCGGCAATGGACTGTCCCCAGGAAGAGGAATTTATCCATTATGCCTGTTCCCCTTTCAAAACCCATGTAATACCCAAGTTATTTGGAGTTTACACAACCCTTTTTACTTTCCCATACACTTGTTCTGCAATGACATTATCAATTACACCACGTTAGAAATGTGGTTGTGATAATAAGTAAATACCAGGTGACATTCTAGTTAGGAATGATGGGATCCCAAGTGTCACTATGCCCTGTCAGAAATACAGTTATTGTAAATTCATTGATATTACAGGGAAGATCGAGCATCCAGATTTTCAAAAAATATTAGCTTTCAGAATTGAGAGCACATGTGAGATTAAGCATGTGGTCTACTTGGCACATTGCCAGGTATGCAAAGCATTCTATGTAGAAAAAACAGATAGAAATTTAAGTAAAAGATAAGAGAACACTTCTATGATATCAACAACTAAGTGGAAACAAACGCTCTAGCTAAACATCTAATGAATAATGAAAGAACACACAGCTTCAAGTTCTTGATTGTAGATAAAACTAGGATGGATGAAAGAATGGGTGATGTTCAGAATAGAACCAAGGTGAACGAGTCTAGGTGGATAGTTAGATTGAGACCAGACTGTAATAAGGTCCCTTTGAAACCTGTCATAAAAGCTAGACCCCTAAGTAAATAGAATTTTATATCTGTGCACCAGCAGGACCTTATATGTGCCCCTGTATTTATATAGATACATTTTGGTATATATAGGTTTTTATATTTTAGCATATAACATATATTTTAACATACTAGTTTTAGTTCAGTGTTTTGGAAAGGTTCAGTGCTTAATTAGTGTTCAATTAATGGTGATTGGAATGAAATAGAGGCTGCTATTTAAATGAAGGTTGTACTGTTGTAGTTGAACATCTGAGGAAGCAGTTAGATAAACTGTGAAAGCACTTATACATTTCATTTATTTAATTTTATTTT
The DNA here is from genome assembly GCF_019279795.1 of Protopterus annectens. NCBI lineage: Eukaryota > Metazoa > Chordata > Ceratodontiformes > Protopteridae > Protopterus > Protopterus annectens. The sequence goes on along the minus strand of NC_056730.1, from coordinate 767,311,584 downwards.
ATAAAGTATTTTTGCTCTACATTTTGTTTATACACCATTACTAAATTAAATGTACTAAAACCCTCTGGCCAGAATCCAAAAGGGTTGCTCTCAGTATAAGTCTACCCTGATTTTGAAAGACTTGCCCCCGGATTTACTAATCATCCGTGCAAGACTAATCTAGGCCTGCACGGAAGCGGCAGTTTAAGAGGAGGATGGTAGAGCGCCATGCATATTAATGAAGGTGCACTGCCTGAACTCCTAATGCTACACGGAGCATGGATGAGTGCAAGGGACATGTCTGAGAGCAGAGCTCTAAGAATAAACATGCCCCTGCAAAGTAGAACAGAAGAATGCATAAATAAATGAGCAAGACCGCTCATAGATGTCCGCATATCCCCACCAACAGTCCACATGTGTTCAACAGCACAGTTAAATAAAATGCAGAAACCCATTTATATTTTTTAAAACCCCGAGTACAGCTAACCATAGATGTGCGGGTTTGCCCATCGCTTAGCTACAGTTAAAGCAGCTGAAAAGGCTGAAGAGGATAACAAGGAATATATATGCAAATGAAACAACACAGCAACCATGTAGTGGTTAAAGCCTCCACCTAACAAACAGGTATTCCTGTTCAAGTCCCACTGCAGCACAAATCATTTTCCATGGGAAATCTGTATATGAACATAATTATACATCGTTTTGCCGTATAACCTACATAATGACAGACATTTAAATGTGAACTGGAGTACTGCATTAAAAGCACATGTGAAGTGTCAGTGTTATAATGAATAAGGCACTAGTAAGCAGGTATAAGCACAAATAAGCAGTAGTAAGTGTGTTTAAGTGCGTTTGTGTGGGGGTAAGCATTGCCTACACAGATTAAGCAAAGTAGAAGCTAACTGAGTGTAAGAAACTGTAACCGGAGGTTAGCAGTGCTTACCGTTGTGAAAACCCATGCAAACCTGCTTACAACTGCTTTAAAGTGCCTTAATCACTCTGGATCCAATGGCCCATGTTCCACCCAGCAACAAAATAACCTGCTGTTGAAAGGCTCAAACCCAGAACCCTGTACACCATATTCACAGTAGTTAACCACTAAGCCATCATAGCAGTGGATATGTCCGAGGTATCAGCAAACTAATCCTCACCACAGGATAATCAAACCAAACATTTGAACTGAATCTATGTTCAGTGTGAAGTGGTATAATCTGCTACATAGCATAAATATGTGTACTGGAGTACTGCAGTAAGCATAGATTTGAGGTGTTAGTGCAATAAAGTGTAGAAGTCCCCAGGTCCCCATACAGTGTATGTACACATGAATCACAGATTTCAGACACATATATAACCTGTAATGAAGAATAAATCATTGCCAAATGGCAAATATAGTGAAAATCAACTATGAAGCAATGCTAACCACAGCACAGCTCATGTTAGTAAGTGTAAGCAACGTGTAGGGGAGCCAATTCAATCTGCCTAGTGGTATACCTCTTTAAACAGTGCCAACCTTATGTAAGCAGGTGTGCCCATAGCTTAGCCTTTTCAAAACTGGCCAGTCATGGCAACGTGCTGAAAAATGGCTGTATTTAAACCCCACAGGTGGGAATAAGTCTCATAACTGGTTGTAGCTTCCTACTGCAGGCAGAATGGCTGGTGTGGGTGAAGCCACTCAATTCAGAGTGCAGAGCTGGGGCATCCAGGAGTCTAAATTCATGGTATGGCTCCTGATAAAACACCATAATCAGAGACTACTTCAGGGCCAGTACCTGGGCTTGCAGTACAAAACAGAGGCCTGGGACAGTCTCGCCCGTGACCTCACCAGTGCCACAGGTATCCCCCAGACTGATGAGCAGGTCAGGCACCACCATGCTGACCTGAAGCGGGAGAGGGAGGATGTCCTGGAACAGTGGATCCAGGAGACTTGGCAGATGGCAAGTGTCCCAGTACTGACTAAGTACACATTCTACTAAGTAGTAAATAATTGTCTAGCTTGTGTATACTATGGATAGGTATTGATAAATATCAATGAATTTCTTTGACAGCTGCAGATGAGCGGGTTGTGAACCAGCAAGCCCATGATGCTAGGCTGCAAAGGCTGCATCATGAGGCAGGTTAGTAATCAGTCTCCATGTACTGTCATAACAAAGAATATAAGAGCCTAAGAAAGTGTTGTACCAGTAGAAATAAATGTGTTAATAGTCTCTGAATAAAGGTATAACCCCTGGAGTGCTTCTGTTTACTCTTCTCTCATATGTTTGCGATCTGTTCCATATTATAATTAGTACTGTTGTATCTTAAGTAGTGTCACTCACATCGTGGTATGCAGATAAAATGGGTATGACGTCCTGCATAACAATGTTGGAAGTGCCAAGAGATCAATCATATCGTACTAGTTAGGGAGACTTAGATAGAAAACAGTCAAAAGCTTTACATCAATTCTCTGATAACACAGTGTACTGTGATGTTAGCAATGATTTTTTGTCCACACAACAGGGGTTCAACTCCTGGGAGTGCTACTAAGTTGCATGCATAATCATACCCCACAAATGTACAGACTGTGATACAATGTTCAGATAGAAAGCTGTATGCATAATTACACCCAGCTGTACAGAATTTGCTTGAATGTTCAAATTGTAGTTTGTATGCATATATATACCCCACAGCTGTTCCAATCTGTCCAGCATGTCCAGATAAATGGCCCATATCACCAGCTTGGTACCCTGTACCCCTGAAAATTCAGTGTGATGATCCAAAAAATGTAGGCAGCTGCCAATGACAAATACCTGATAGTCAAACGTGTACATAGTCAGAGAATGTATATGAAAACAAACGTGTCAGTCTAGCACCTCACCCAAAGTGTATGACAGCAATTCTCAACATATGTTGCATTAGTATCAGCAGCCTGTCACGCCTGCATGTAAGACACAGGTCATGTATATAATAATCTATAAACATACCAGTGTACAATATAAGGCCATTGTGTAGTATAATAATACATGTAAGGGAAAGATCACTGCAGTGACTAAGAATATTGTGAAAACTACAAGGATATATTAGTTGTTAATTGAACCCTCTCTCTCACCCCTACCATATGTGCATAATAACCCAATGACACTCCTCCGCTGGTATGTGTACACTCCAAACTATTTTGGGACATATGTCCTAATGGTTTATAAATATTCACATTTGTTTCTATGCATGTGCCATGTTAAAATACACCCATATTGGTGGCCTGTTGCCATCAATGAAACCTGCATGCTCCTGTAATGGCCACTGTTGTTCCATATATGCATGTGTTCTGCTTGCTCTGCAACTGTGTTCAGTCTGGTGTGTCGGGTAATGGGAATACCTATGCATGTCGTTATAACTAATTCTAAATGCTGTTGACTGTTACTAACCCATATCAACCAAATTGGGTAGTTGTTTTGTTCAAACTGGATGGGGAACTAGCATTTCGACCAGGGAAGGATTACTTTGTGAGTGTTTTGGCAGACATGTGGATTGGTCTAGGGGCCTAAAGCGAATTACGGAGGTTCATTCTATCACTCTGTGGCAGATGGTTTGGAACTTTTTTCTGTGTATATTCGGGCTCAGCGTCCCATTCATTGGACTCAATATTTGGTGGATTACAAGCCTGTAAATTCAGGAACAACCTAGGTACTGTGATTATTGGCAGGATATAAACCTAAACTTTTAGTTTTACTTTATATTAACCATTTAGTAATATTTCGCGATTTTTTTTTCACACTTGCTTTGCTAGAGGTTGGCAGTACTGTTATCATACATGGTGGATTACAGGCTTGCGAATCGGAAAATAGTGAAAGGCATTTGGATCATCGTTGATGGACTATAGCTTGTGAAAACATAATTATATATATTGACTTCAACTTTTGGGACTTATTGGATCTCGAAATGTATTAGTCAATGGGTGATTCTACATGCTGTATCTTTATAGACCCTTTATATATGCAATTGCAATATTACAATGATATCAGCTACATGTTGTGACAGGTTTGCTTTATAAAGTGGGATATATTCTTATCTATAGAGTGTAACAATTTGAAACTACAATTAGAGTGTCCCTTTTACAACAGGTACTAGTGTATGTGTATATATTTACAAACTATTGATGCCATGGCTGGTTTGGAATATGTAACAACAGGAACAGATCTATAGAAGTACAGTATATTTTGTTCATTGAAATGTCAATTCTATTCATTAGTAACAGCTAAGTGAACGCCTAACAGGGCATACTATATTCACATTATTTTTGAGCATGAACAACCATGTTTGTTATAGTTATTTAAATGTGGGATAAGCCATCGTTTTGAAACTGTATTTCTTGTTAACATTCAATTGAATCAGGTTGTCATATGTACTACCTGGATTAGTTAGTGTTGAACCTTCTGGACAGGGAAACATGTGCTAAGGGGTTTCAAAAGCAAAATTGTCATATGTTATGTGATGAATAATAATATATTTGAGTATACTATTTAGCAGGAATACCAAGCCTATTCAGCATTGTATTATGAATATAATATTTTTTTCAAAAAACATATATGTGCCAAGAACAATGGAGACATACTGATGGACACATATATAGAAAAGTGTTGATGTTTATTATACACGAGTATGGTTTATTCCTAGGTTGTGTTCTTTGACCAAATATATTACAGTGTTAAATTTGGACAATATTCATATACTTTTTATATTACTGACACCCAGGTTCTTAGTGCAGTCCCTGTTGAACTATCACTAATTTGGACATATTGTTTGAAACAGAATTTGTTCTTAGTTGGTCAAAATACATAAATACATTTTTTTAAAAATGGATTTGGAGCAATTACTAACTGGATTATGTGCTGATTGGCATGACATTGGAGTGTTTGGTATGAATAATATGTCAAGCAGTAATCCGAGTGGCTCAAACATGAATATTAGCAATGGCTGTGAAGTGGCCTTCAACAAATTCAACAAGGATCCTAAAAATTTCAGGGCCAATATATGGCATCTCAGACTTTTTAAGGCATATATTAACAAGGATATTACACCAAGAGGATTAAGAGTTAAGTTACAGCCTTTGGTCAGTGGGTCGGAGGACAGGCTGACCAAAGAATGGAACCAAGCTCTTTAACAATCATCAATGATGTTTGCTAAGATCCTTGCTGCTTATTATGAGATAATGGTGGATATTTGTTTAATGGAAGTAAAAGCTTCATGTGAAGAGTGTAAGAAATATGAATCACAACCAACATATGCCACTTTTGTTAGCAAATTATCTAAATATCTGGCTAATTTTGACCAAATAAATAAGGATAGGAAAATATGTAAGTTCAACAGGGACTGCACTGATTACCAAAGGGGTTGTCCTTTTGATACATCTAAAACTGTGAGATTTAATGATTTTGGTCAGAGGACACCAGGAAATAAACCCAAGAAAAGGCCAAGGTCTATCCTGAAATCCTCTGACAAAGCTTTAGTTAGTACTTCAGGGAAGACTCCTCATGCACAGACAATGACTGTAATAACTATCGAGAATCACCCAGAAGTAAAAAAAACTAATGCCCAGTACCCTTTAGACATACAAACAAGCGATGAGGGGGACGCAAGCACAAATATAGGAATAAGATCCAATTCCATGGAAGGACTGATACAAACAATGTTGAATTGACAGAATTTGGGTTTCATCATGTCTTGAACCTTTCTAATGTACAACTGACAGATGTACAAACTACATTACTCAATAAAAGACTTGGTTTTATTCCCAGTTTTTTCACTGATGAACATAGCATTGTTAAGGATGTTTTGTCTTTTTGTTGTAACCTGAACTTGAAATTATTTTTTTCAGACAATACCTCTCAAAGATCACTTGATTTCAAGTTCTTGAAATCAGACTTTCAACCGCCCATGAACAAACATGTCTCTATTTTCCAACAATCTGTACTTAGGGATTTACATTTTCATCATAAAGAATCATACATTCTGGGCCAGAACATGTCACCCATGGAAAAGGTTGCCTTGGAGGAATTAAGGCATAACCACGATATTGCCATTCTGCCTGCAGACAAGGAAGGTGCTGTGGTGGTAATGAACATTGGGGAATACCTCAATGAGGGGAAAAGACAGTTAGCAGATACCAGGTGTTATATGCAAATGTACATCGACCTGACTGGGGTCTTTAAAAAAGAAATAGACTCTTTTCTTAAACTAGCAGAGGATGAGGGTATTATAATAAAAAATACAGTTAAACATCTCACTGTAAAGGACCCACAGAAACAAATCCTGTATCTTCTTCCAAAAATTCATAAGTCTATTTCAAAACCCCCAGGTAGACCCATTGTATCAGGGATTGGGTCCTTGACTGAACCATTATCAGCATTTTTAACACAGTATCTTAAACCCCTACTAACATCGGTCAGGGCCTGACTACAGGAAACAATGCACCTTTTACAAATTTTGCAGGATACACAGTTAGAACCAGACTGGTTAATGTGCACATTGGATGTTAAATCTTTATACACGAGCATTCCACACTGGGCGGGATTACAATTTATTTTATTTATTTATTTATTTATTTATTTTATTTTATTTTACATTTGTTGACCGGGCTAGTCTGGCTGGATACATGTCCATTTTCAGCAGAGGCCCGAGGAGAAAAGCTCCACTATATACTAAGTACATTACAAAAAATCACAGTTGTATATAAGTAACAAATTAGAAAATCATAACAGTACAGAAGCTCCACTAAATACTAAGTACATTACAAAAAATCACGAATGTTTATAAGTAACAAATTAGAAAATCATAACAGCACACAATATGCAAGATAGATTCAAGGAGAAGCATATTTTGATGAGCAGTTAATACCATATTAGCAAATTCATATAGAATGTACCTAGGTCGATTAGTACTGTAAAAGGAGAAGAAATAAGACAGATACTAATGGGAAGAGTAAAGAAGAGATATAGTATATAGTATAAGAAAGAAAAAGGTTAGCCTGGTGTACTGCAGGAACAAAGCCAATGATTTAGGTAATACAGTTTAATTTTCTGTTTGAATTGAGGTAGGGATGTAGTCAAAGTTATGTCACAAGGTAAGAGATTCCAGCTTTTACCTATAGTGTTAGTGAAAAGAGAACAACCTGCTGTGTTGTTTGCCTTTATTGATTTAGTCATGAGTTTATTAGAGGAGCGAAGTGAGTTCAGATTATTATACGGGATTAGGAGTTGAGAGAGTATAGGGGTGTTGTCAGGTAGGTGTAATATGTTGTGGGCTATAGTGAGTTGAGGAATTTTTAGGTAGTTTTGAAATTCGAGCCAGCCAAGTTGCTTTAGATTTATACAGTGGTGGGTCCTAAAGGGGTTACTAGTGGCGAAACGTGCTATGTTATTATAGCAAGTTTCAAGTTTGTTAAGATTGTTTTTCTTGAGGTTGGTATAAATGGGGGAAGCATATAGGAGAGTAGATAGGAGATGGGTTTGAGCACATTTGGTTCTTGTTGCAGGGGTTAGAAAAGGTTTAATACGATATAGGGATCCAATTTTTTTGTTAACAACCTTGATGGTGTTGTTAATGTGCTGATCGAAGGAAAGATGATTGTCAATGGTTATTCCAAGAAGTTTAGTAGTTGGCTCAGGTGAGATGATAGTGCCATTATTAGAAGAAATGGTAAAGTTTAAAGGGGGGGACCGAGAGGTTGGGGAGAAGAGGAGGAGTTTAGTTTTTTTAGCATTTAGTAGGAGAAACCGTTTAGAAAACCAAGTTTCTACTTTGTTAAAGGTATTTTGCGTCAAGGAGGTCAGTTCAGTAGAAGAAGGTGCAGAGCAGATAAGGGTAGAATCATCTGCGTATTGTATGCAGGTAGCTTGTGGTATAGCAGTCTGAAGATCGTTTATAAAGAGGGAGAACAGAAGTGGACCTAGAATGGAGCCCTGGGGAACTCCGATGGAAATGGGCAAGAGAGATGAGATATGGTTTTCCCAAATTACTGCTTGTTGTCTGTTGTTAAGGTAAGATTTAAACCAATTAGTGGCTAGTTTATCACAAGGAAGAGATTCGAGAATATTGATTAAGAGAGAGTGGTTAACCATGTCGAAAGCTTTTGAGAGATCAATGAAAAGCGGAGAGAGAGAATGGTTGTTTCGATTTTTGTTGATAGTATCTACAAAGGAGAGAAGGGCAGTGGTGGTACTATGATGGGGTCTGAAACCATGCTGGCAGTTTGCTATTATGTTGTGAAGAGAGGTGGTGTACCAGTTGCTGGTGAATACATTTTTCCATTATTTTTGCAAGGGGTGAAAGAAGGGCAATTGGTCTAAAGTTGGAAAGGTCAAGGGAGTTTCCACCTTTATGAAGTGGTATAATATAGGAGACTTTCCATATATCAGGGATGGTTCCTTCTTGGATAGTTCTGTTGATGAGTAAGGATATAGGATAAGCAATTTCTTTAGCAGCTTTCTGAAGGAAGAGAGAAGGGAGCTTGTCAGCAGAAGGGGTGCAGGGTTTAAGTTTGTGAATGAGTTTGAAGATGAATGAGGTAGATATAGGTTTTAGAGAGAAGTTGAGGGAAGAGGTAGTTCTGTTAGGTGGTAAATGAGAGTTGTTAGTGTTCATTTGTTTGGCTAGGGTTTGAATAGTTTCAGAGAAAAAAGAGTTGAAAGCATTGGCAGTCTGGAGAGGGGTTTCTGGGTCAGCATTTAGTGGGGAAGGAGTTTTAGCAGTTCCTGGGGAAAGAAGTCTATTTACAGATGACCAGAACTGTTTAGGGTTGTTAATATGAGTTTCCTGGAGGTTACAGTAGAAGTTTTTCTTGTCAGAGATTATTGATTTTTTTGCTAAATTACGAAGCTGGCGGAATTTAACTAAGTCAGGGTTTAGTTTATTACATCTCCAAGTTATCCATGCTTTGTTTCTAGCAAGCATGAGTTTTTTTGTGTTGGCGGTCAGCCATGGGGCAGATTTGGTTTTTACTCTAATAGAGCGTTCAGGTGCGTGAGAATCAAGTATAGATAGGAATGTGGAATTAAAGAATAATACTGCTTCCTCCAGGGGGAGTGATTTTAAGCAATTCCAATTACATGCTCTCAGTTCGGCTTTAAAAAGGTCTATGTTAAAGTGTTTGACTGATCGAATTAGCCTTGTATTAGGGAGGTTAACAAGTTCTGATTTTTGTCTAGTAATGTATGTTAGGCAGTGGTCGCTGATGTCATCAGGCATAATACCTACCTTATAGTGTGTCTTAACTTTATTAGTTAGTATCCAATCTAATATACTCTCTTTCTTACTGGGCTTATTGACTCTTGTAGTTGAGGTAATACTTTGTGAAAACCCATGTAGGTTAATATGGGAGTTGGGATTGACTGTATTTATAGTGTTCCAGTCTATGTTAACGTCACCAAGAATTATGGTTTCTTGGGGGTAGTTGGTAGAAACCCAGCTTAAAAAGTCTTCTAGTATTGGAATGTTATTACCTGGGGGAAGATACAAACAGATAATGTAAATAGATTTTTTGGGGTTAAGTTGGAGTTTAATAATGATGGTTTCTGTTTTGCTATTTAGATTTGGGCATTCTGGTTGAATAGATATGTAAAGTTGATTTTTGAAGAGTATTGCTACTCCTCCACCCTTACGTTTTAGGCGGTCATGTCTTATTATGTTGTAACCCTGGGGTACAATTTCTGAGTCTTTTGTGCCTGGGGTAAGCCAGGTTTCAGAGAGGCAAAGGATGTCAAATGAGTGGATATCTAAGAGGGCATGGATGAAAGGTATTTTGTTATTTATGCTTTGGATGTTAAGGTGTCCTATAAGGAAGTTATTGTTGGGGTTTGGTAAGTAGTTTAGGGGAGGTGGTGAGGTAGGGCCAGGGTTGGGGTGGATGTCTCCATCTAATAGGGTAGGATTAATAAGTTTTGTTAAGTAGTTCTTATTAAGAATTGTTAGTGATTTTGTTTTTTTGCAAGATAGAAGGGGGTAGGTAAGGTGATGTAGCCTATGGAATTTAGATAGATGATAACTAGAGGTGGAATTAACATTAGGGTAGGTTGTGAATGTGAGTCTAGTAGAGGTGTGTTTGTGTGTGGAGATAAGAGAGTTATCCAGTGAAATTTCAAGAAAGGTGAGAAGGTATGTAGAAAGAAGGGTGGTTGTGATTGCGATAGAGAGTACAGCCATAGTTAGTATGTAGGGAGGCATCATTTGGTAATTAGAGAGGTGAGGAAGTAGAGGAGAAAGTGTAAAGGGGAGAGAGTAGAATGTAGTAAGCAAATAGTGGGGAAAGTCCGTTTGTTTAAAGCAGTAGGTAGATAAGAAAGGATATTAATTGGAAAAGAGAAAGAAAGGCTGGAGAGGAAGGAAAGTGTAAGGAGAGAAGTCTAGGTTATAGTGAAAGGTAATAGAAGATGTATGGTCTTGGGGCAGAGATAGAGAAGGAAGGGATGTACTAAGGCTGGGGAACAATTTGGCGGGAAGGAGAGTAATAGGATAGGAGGGCTAGGGATGTGGCTATAGAGCTATAAGTGTAGGAACCCGGGGGTGGGTGGGAAGGGGGGGGGGGGAGGGGGGGGCGGAGTGAGCCCGGCATGAGCAGAGCAGATGCGGTAAAACAACTGAGGTATAGCCAGGAGACAATCAGAAAAGCAGGTGAGACTATAGGAGCAGCGAGTGTCAATAAGGAAGGGGTAAGATAGGAACCAGATACCAGAGGGGATAGGAGAAAGGTAAGGAGGAGTACAACAGAAAAGAATACTGAAGGAGTTAGGAGGAAATGAGTGAGGTGCAATGGAGGAGAGTAGGGCAGGTTACTGGAGAGATATCAGCACAGGTGGCAAGGAGAATAGGCAGACGGTAAGGAAGAAAATAGAGGTAGAGGGATAGAAAAACCAAGTTAGCAGAGCAGACTGAGGAGGGCTAATCAGGGGAAATAGGAGGAAGCAAAGAAGAAAGAGAGTGAGTAGAGCGCCACCTAGTGGCTGGTGTAGGTAAATGAGAGGGAGAACAGGGAAAATACAAACAGGACAAGGGAATGAAAAAAGAAAGAAAAATGAGGGCAGGAAAAGGTGAAAGTGAGGGGGGTTTTAGGGGATAAGAGAGGAGAGGTACTGGCTGCTAGGCACACAGGCGCAGGCAGAGTAATGGACTCTGAAGGTGGACTTACACAGAGGCTAAAGAGGCAAGCCAAGACCTACTTTCAGTTCCTTGACTGTAGATTAAAATGGGAGGTAGGCAGATATTCAGTCACTGTATTCAGGGCCAGTATCATCCAACAGCAGTAGGGCTTAAAGCTGGACAAGATTCAGTTGGGATGGTGCTATTAACTTCTAGGGGGAAAGAAGAATAACAGTTTTAGTAAAGGTGTTAATTTGAACAGGTACTAAACAAAGCCAATTAGTAAGGAATAACAAAGGTACAACATCAAAAGTATCAAGCATTCTAACAGTAAAATTATCTAGCAATCTAACCCTGTTGAAACAGCTTGTCTAAAACAACCCTGATAACATTAAGAGCGGGAAATACAATAAAAACTATCAATAGAGAGCTAGAAATAAATCAAGCAAAAATGTATACCTAGATCTACTTGATAGACTCTAACCACTAGATATTATAAGTAACAACAGTCATGTGACCGGCTGGTAACTCACCAGAGTAGTATATTATATGCAAGTCATTACAATCCCTGCAATATTGGCTTGAGAGAACAAACCTGTATCCTCTGGGTTTTAATACCTTACTTGTCTGCATGCCAGAACATGTATTAAACAAAAATGTTTTTTACTTCCATGGAGAATGCTTTTGGCAGTTACAAGGGACAGCAATGGGAGCTTCCTTTGCACCCATTTATGCGGATTTGTTCATGGCCTATTTTGAAGAATGTATGATATATGATACATCACATAACATTTACATGGTGGAAATCGATATCTGGCAACGATATTTGGATGATTGCTGGATGGTGTGGAAGACGGATGAAATATATTTACAGGAATTTATGGATTACCTGAATGGTAACATTTGGGGGATTGAGTTTACGGTTACAAGTAACATTAGTACTATTGACTTTTTGGATGTTACTGTTTACCGTAACAAAGATGACACTCTAAGCACTAAAACACTCAGAAAATACCCACAATACAATACTTTGTTACATGCCTCCAGTATACACCCGAACCACACCATCCGCAACATCCCTAAATCTCAGTTTATGCGTATCAGATGCATTTGTTCATCTCAGGAGGAATTTGAACATGCCAGACAAGATCTATACCATAGATTTCAAGACAGAGGATATAGAGACATGGACATATATCAAGCTAGCTCATGGAGCAACACCATAGATAGAAGGACTTTGCTACAATACAAAAAATCAGGGCATGCTCATCAAGACTCTATCTTGAGATTTGTGACTACGTATGGCAGGAACCAACAAATTGTCAGGGATATATTGAATTCAAACTGGAACATTCTTTTGGCCAATGATAGTTTAAGGACATTATTAGGCCCTCAGTGTCAGATGTCATACAGACGAGGCAAGAATCTGGGAGGGCTTTTTTTCACATTACAGACATAGAGAAGGGGGAGGAGCGGTATATCACCAGACCACTATTAGTGGAGACAAACTAATTGGTACTTTTCCATGTGGCCATTGCTGCTCCTGCCTACAGGTTAGTACACTTAAAGAATTTACCAGTGCCAACACCAATCGTGTATTTAAAATGAGGGTGTTTGGAAATTGCAGCAGTACATGGATTATTTACTTAGCTACCTGCCAATGTAAAGCCTTCTACGTTGGTCAGACATCAAGATCTCTTAGAATAAGGATGACAGAACATTGTAGTGACATTAAGAACAAAAACAAAACAAATGCTTTGTACAGACATACGATACAACATCCCAATGCTCAGTTTATGTTCATGATCATTGACAAAATTCAGGGAGACAGGAACAACCAACAAGGTTGGCACACCATTTTAAACCATAAGGAACAATATTGGATCACCAACCTTGGATGTTTATTTCCACCAGGTCTGAATAACCATCTGTGAGTTTCAGATTATATTGGGTGGTTTCAAGATTATGGCAACATCATCATATATTCATATAGATCAAAAATGACTGTGAATAATATAATAGTGGTTAGGTTTGCCACAATTAACATTAATATTCAACCAAGTATGGTATGCATTTTTTATATATCCACAAAAGTAGGATATATATATATATATATATATATATATATATATATATATATATATATATATACACAGTTTTGTATTTGTATCTGTCATGATGGTTTGAAATATTTGCTAATGTATTATTACAATGATTTTTTAGTACCATTCATAAGGTGACTATTTGAAATCATTATAATCAGTATTAATAGCCGACAATGACTGTATATTTTTCTAACTTTATTTATTAATTTGGTATATGATCATTACTTTTGATTTCTGATTTTTATTAACATATGGTTATCATACATAAAATATATACCAGTTGTACTCAGATCTACAATTTTTTATTCTTGAATACCAATGTATGCCTATTTATAAATACATAGAGTATGTCCCTGGCTTATCACCATGGAATCTGTATGCACAGATGATTTTTTCAAAACTAAGTTTTTTATCTTTGAAAATATGATATAATATTTATATTTTTGGCACTAAATGTCACTGGGCGAATGCTTTGCAACTAAGATGATATATGTATTTTGATACTCCATCCACTAGGTTGTGCTACACCACTGCTAAAATGTAATTAGAGATCAGTATAAATGTAGGCTGTTTCATTTCACATCAAAAATCTTTTTGTATCCATTGACAAAGGCTGAATAGCCGAAACCGGTCTGGATTATGGTTTTGGAGCAATAAAAAATTAAATTTTCATTACTTTGTGTTCACAATCATTCTTGCAGGTCATTGGTGGTTTTACACTAACCCATATCTGCCATAAACGTGTGACAACACAGCTCGTATGGGAATGACGGTTACAGCGGACCCACCTGTCCCACCTCAACTGGCCATGGCACCAGGCACCAGCACATCTGGGGCCCAGCCTGGGACCTCCTCCTCCATGGGCCCTGCACCACCTTTGGGAGGAACCACTGCAGGGGATGGTGCTCACCCCCCCCTCAGAGCAGATGCAGAGGGGAACCTGTCACCTGTCATCAGGTCCAGGCTGTGGTGCATAGGGAGCTCAAGCTGGAGCATCGAGACCGGCTACACC